>NW_010554020.1:30691-56685 GCF_000687285.1 Phaethon lepturus | reverse complement strand
GGGAAAGCAGAGATATCCAAAATGGAGTGTATGATCAAATGGACAGAAAGGGAAAAGCAGTATTTCAATTTGACAATGGTTTGACAGCCCGTACAGGTATTATAGCAGATTACTTATGCTGATGAGAAATCACGCATCACTTTCAGTTAAGCAACATTTAATCAAGAATAAGATTTTACTAAAGCTGGAATCCAGCATTTTCAAGAATTTGTGAAGCTGTTCTTGTTTTAAATTGCTACCACAAAATTTGAGGCTAGATTTTTAAAGATGTTTTAAGCCCTTCACTCTTGCACAACTGGAACTTTAAATTGTATATTGATGTCTTGTCTTTCTAACTAACATACAAGGCACACTGAACTAGCATAAGGTCCCTACACATATGACTTGCAATTGCTCTTTGCAGGAAGAGCAGAGAAATAGTAGATGGCAGAAATTAAAATCTCCATCTCAAGCCCTTGTACTTAACCACAGGATGCCCAACCTACCTTGCTGCTGCTGAGCCAAGGACTAGCACCTCAGCCTGTGGTTTTTGCTGGGCTCTTGGCAGTGATACTTCTATGTGAAGACCAGTGGAAGAAGCTCCTTTCCCTGCTCCCCCATGCAATATGTTTTCCCCATCTGCAGTTGGCTGAGTTTCTCTCCTCCCCTTGGCTTACACCTCACCAAAGTGGCTGGGAGGTTGTGAATGATGGCTCAGCCCACCCAGATAGCTGAGATGGAGAGCTGTTCCTTGAGGTAATGCACTGGATCTCCTCCCTGCTCCCACATGGTGCTGGGTTCCCATGGGCCACCAAAGCTTTCAGCAAGCGGAAAGAGGCCTTGGAATGAACCCATGAGTGTCCCATGGGACTTGCCACCCATTTCTTCATTGTAAAAGAGGAGGTCTGAGAAGCTGTTCTCAAGGCTTCGTTTTGAGCAGATTTGTGATCTCTGTTCTCCTTTTCTCAAACACTGCTTTGGAGAAAGTTGGAAAGAAATTACTAAAAGGGAGGGGGGAAGGCAGGAGACGATGCTCGAACCCAGTTCTGCTCCTGTCACTAGCAATTTCCACATCCATTCCTGCCCTTGCTGCCCCCTTCGCTGTCTGACAACCAGTGTCAGAGCTCTGTTGCTCACACCTTCTTCCTCTGCCATTATACACAGTGGTGCTGATGGGCTTGTCTGCAAATGTGTCTTCTGTGTGTGTATCAGGTTAAGGGACATTTGGGTGAGGTGTTCTCCACATTCCCTGTGCTCTCAGCCTGGGAGTGACAGGGACACGGCAGCTGCAGCAGCAGTGCTAGGTTCCTCAGTCATGCTAAACACATTTTTAAAAAGCAAAAACCATAGGTTCTTTTGTATTCCAGTAGAATACTGCTGGCGTAAGAACATTGTTCTCATGGGTGTGGAACTGTCTTTACATCCTTAATGTGTCTTTTCTTCAGAGAAAATGAGCATGTGCAATTAATTCTTATATGTATGCTACTTGAGCCTGTGTGAAATTATGTGTGTACATGTGCAAGGTAATTAATTTCCATTCTTCAGAAGTAAGAAAGTGAGGGAGGGTTTTTTCCCTTTTTCTGGTTTGCAGTGGTAGGGTAAGGATTCAAACTGAGGTTGTTTTGAGGGTTTTTTCTCCCAATTCTGTGCTGCTGTTTCCAGATCACACTGCTTGGAAAAGTATAGTCCTCATACAGAGGAGCTTCAAGCAATAAAAAAGTGAATGATCAAGAAAGATATATTTTAATGATTATCTTGATGTATGCAGGACAAATCAAGGAAAATCAAACAGCAATTTCTGGTTTAGTCCTTAAGGAATTTAAGATAATTCACTTATTTCTGGGAAAGAAATCGTCTTTCTGAAGGATGCTGTCATGATAAGAGCAATAAGAAGTGGTTATCTATTGGAACTAAGGCTCGTGCTCCAGTGCAAGTTGCCTCAGGAAATTAGTTTGCAGTGTAGTTAATGTACACTGAGTCTGGTTTTCTCTACAGTTTCCTGTTTAAAATGTCCCTCAGGATAAGAACATAAGTGCATAGCTTTAGGATTTGCAAATTTTATTCACCAGCTAGAACGCTCTTCAGTGTTCAAGTAGGCAGGGGTATGACCGCTGACAAAAGGAAATATAGGCAAAAGAGGAGAAGGAAGACCAAGTGACAGACTCTTCTTTGTGCAGCATCTTTACCTTTGCTTACAAAAAATAATTTTAGCTCCTCAGAAACAAGGTTAATGCACCCAGACAGTTTGATACGATTGCTGTTCTTTTCCACTCCTGATGTAACTCATAAAAATGTCTTGCACCATTTATGCGGAGTCTGTTGTACTTGACATAAAAAGGTGGAAAGAAGTTGTTTCATGAATACTGTAGTGTGTTCCTCTGGGAGTCATGAAACTCAATTTTCCCTGAATGTAATTAATATCTTCCCCATTATGGACTCGGGGAAGGTCCATGTAGCCTGAAATGGCAGCAGACTAATCATCAGAAGAGACACAGAGCTGAGAGAATCATATGCTGGGTATTCATTTAGAAAATGAACCTCAGGAAAAAGCAGAGGAAGGCATTAACATCAGGCTTCAAGGCTGTGCTCTACCACCTATACAAACAAAAGATGCCACTTTCACTGACCTACAACAGTTGTTAAGCAGCGCAGTGGGTTTTTTAGCAGCACCACTATCACATTCCGTTTGTACAGAAGGGGCCAAAGTCCTTCCTTGATGCAATCCCCTTCACTTTGCTGAAGGAGCACCATAGTTGAATTTGGCTCGTGCTGTCTGTGAGTTGGAGCCTTTTACGAGAGATGCAGCTATTAAAAGGAGAGGTCAGCTCAGCATTTTTGCGCCCCATGAAATATTTTGTCTCAATAATTATGGACCATGGCATTTATCACCAGGAAGCTGTGCCCATCTTTTTGTCAGATATAATGTAGGATGGCCAAAGCCTTCAAGATCATAGTGTCACTGGTGGCTGATTGTGGAGGAGCATGACCTCGAGCAGCTGGGAAATCCAGGAGGGAGCTTTTAACCTTTGCCTGTTTGTGAAAAAGGGAGAAATGACTAAATAGGACAGATGTGGTTTGCATGCTGTTTGTGTGACATCGTGGGGTGACAAAACAGTACATGGCCTTTGTGTGAAGTCTCGATTAGCAGACTAAAGAGACAGTGTAGTTCCAGGGAGGAGGTACTGCTTGATGATCTGCCAGAAACCTGAGGAGATTAAAACCATCTCATGTTGTTAGCCATTGAAACACAGCCTCGGCAGCCAGGCAGAGTAGCAAAAGGCTACCCCGGATTGAGAGTTTCTGCCAGGTCGTAGTGAATCTCTGGGGCTTTTCCTTTTCTTTCTCAGTAGGTCTCTCTCCTGGGCAACTTAAGTATATCATTCACTTTCCCAACACAGGGCTAGATATTCTTCTCCACATTTGAGTACAGTGGAATGGTGCTGTGCCAGTGACTCTGGGGCTCATCTGCTGTCCCTTGAACATGTCCTGCTTATCAGTTTCCACTTCTACCACAATTTTCTGCTCAGGGACATTGAACAAAACATTCTTTAATGTTCCAACAAAATAAGTTCTCTAAAGAGGTTCAAACTTGTGTCTGATGTCTTCAACTATTGGACTTGCTCTTTTATAAGAGAACCTCTTCTCTATGTCGTTCTGGATGAACCAATTCAGACTTCTTCAGGGATCTCATCCTGCTGACATCTCTGAGCAAGCACATGGGAGTTAGGTGATGAGCTAGATGAGCTAACTAAACACCTTGCTAAACCACAGCGGAAAGCTCTCCAACCTGAAGAGTCAGTTCAATAATACACAACATATTTACCAATGAAGTGAGAAATCAAGGCCTTCCCTGTGTTTTCTGACCAAGCCTCTGAAATGTTTTAATCCTGTGAAGGAGACTGACCTGTGACTAAGAGTGCTCTGAAGCAACAGACTGAAAGAGCCTGTGGCGTGGCATTAGCTCTGCTGTAGGAGTCAGGAGCTTATCAGCACACGAAGGGGAGCTTTGGGGGGGACCGATTTGTGAGGGCAAACAGGGCGGGCGCCTGGCATGGAAGTATGTGGTATTCCTCTCATAGCCACCTCTCCCTTCCATGAGCTCATCTTCTAGTTGCTGCAGGCAATGAACTTGTAAAGTGTCAAAACTTTGATAGGTTGTAGCATCTCAGTGTGGTGCAGGATAATAAACATTCACACCTCCCGTGGAAGCCAAGGAGAGTTCAGCATGTTTTAATTCTGACTGGCTTCACAAATTAGGACCAAGTCCTTCATTTACTAGTTATCTGCACTTCTCTGGAGGTGATCAAGTCTGCTGGTGTTATCCTATTTGTATAGGTCAACAGCATTAATTGGTTTTCATGCATCTTGTATATTGAGCATGCAAAACGTGGACTGTCTTGCCAAGAATAGAAGCAGAGGCAAATTAAAGAGTGCTTATGTTGGGGTAATCATAAGATGCTTCCAGGTAATTTTAATAAATTAGTTGTTCAAGTCACTCAGCACTAAATTAATATGTCTAGAGCAATGTGCTGTATTTTCTATCAATCATTTTTTATTTTTCTTAATTACATTTCCCCTGCTTTAGCTATTGCCTTCTAGCTGTGGAACTGTTATACTTTAGCTGCAGTAGGTGCAAAGATTAGAATACAAACAATGCATTTAGCTCTCAGCAGGAGACTGAGTTTAAAAATGGTTCAGTGAGTGAGTGCACAACAATGTTAAAAGTGGAGCGCACTGCAGATGGAGAAGTGGTTCTGAGAATCCTGCTCAGCTAATGCACGAGGAACATACCCAGGGCTAAAGAGTATGCAGAGACACTAGAAAAGACAGCCCTGGATACCTACTGGGCTATTTTTGTGTGGATAATGGAGGCTACTTGCATTCTACTAAACATCAGAGCTGAAAATTTTTAATAAAATAGGTTATTTTCAAGCTAACAGAGACTTCCCTTCTCTGCACAGTGGTATTATCAGAGTCCTCACAGCTAAAGAAGCCATGGGAAATGTCACTTGCATGTTCAAAGGCCACTTTTCCCTTTCCCTGCCACAGATATGTCAAGAGCAATTCTAGTGAAGTCCAACCAGTTAGACTGACAAAGAACCTGTCCAGATTGTCACTTGAGAATATAAGGCCCTGATCCTGCAAATCTGTCCTGTTTTTCATAGAGAGCTTCTGTGCAAACCTACAAGTTACCTGCACAGTGCTCTTTACAAAATGATCTTCACCAGTAATATCTTCCCAAAACTTTATGTCTCAGCATGCTTAGGCACTGGAAGATAGGATTTCAGGCTAGTGAAACAGGAGATTCAGCAGAGAGTCCTAAACCATATTGAATGTACCGACACAGCTTTATTAGCTCTTTCGTACTTCTGGAGACAATGACTTGGCAGGGCATGTGCAGGGAGATTTGAAAAAAAAAACTGGGAATGCAATGCAGAAGCCCTGGCTTACAGCCATAGCTCATTCAAGCCTGCAGTTGGAATACATTTTCCTTGGGTGTACTCCAAAGGGAGGGTAATGTCTGATGTACGGGGTGAGGAGTGGATTGCAAAAGCACAAAAATTTCAGAATTGGCACAAATGTGCTGAAGATACAAGTGAGCAAATCATTTTTAACTGGCACCAATAAAATTTTTATGATGGAATAACTATATTTAGATTTCTTCCTACTTCTCCATCCATTTTCTGGGTTTTTTTCTCTTTTCTAAATCTGTAAAATTTTACATGTTTTTAATTGATAATAGTATTAATACGAGGCTAGTGCATCCTTTAAAACACAACCTACATGTTGGCTGAGCTACAGCAAGCGTCATAGTTTTTATTGTTTATGCATAATGTCAACTACAGCGTTGCCTGAGTAAGGTCCAGCCCAGATTAACTGTTTGTGTTTGCTAATTCGCTATGTATTTAATATATGTTCTGTTGGGTAGTACATACCTAGCAGAATAGTCTTGCTGTTCGTCTATCTAAAGATAAGATACATAATCAAGCTGTAGCAGTCTCAGTTCTTAAAAAAGTCCTGTTTAACAGAGCTTCACTTGCATCTGTTTAATTCAAGTGTTATGTTTTCAATCAGATTGTATGATGGATGTCAAGGGGAAACACCAACCTGGCTTCAGCCAAATTGCATCTCGAGTTTGAGTTTTCTTTGCTGTTCTTTCATCTTCCAATGTATCTTTTTTCCCAGCATATCACTCTGAAATATGTATGAATGCTTTCAATCATGATTTCTGGCCATCTGTGCAGTCTAGTGGGGATTTCATAGGCTATTTCTATTAAAATTTATCATTTTTACATTTTCTGGAGGACCAAAGTTGTACAGGAGATACTGGAGGAATGCCCTTGTGGTTCTGAAGTGCTGAAAAGTAGAGCACATAGAGAACAATACAACCAAACAAAATCTTAAGTGCCAGTGAATTGTCCATAAATAGTTGATAAAGCTGAATATACCTTTCTGTAAAGCAAGGCAAGTGTGCCTAGTATTAAAATGAAGTAGACTATTCAAAACATAGATACAGGTTATCAAGACAAATATTTTAAAAGCAAGATCTGCTTTATTGGGAAAGCCTCTCAAGAGGAGGAATGGAAGATTCTTCACACAGATCTTCGTAAGATGAGATTGGTCAAAAGTAATCAGTCTAGGCTCAGTGCTGCACTAACTAGGTAATGGAAGACAGCCTTAGGTCTTTTCAATGTCTAATTATTATGCTTCCATGAATATTCTCCAAATTCAGGTCACTCAAATCATTAGGTACTGATCACAGATTAACATTTCCTAGCCTATTTGCATTTTGCAGTATGTGCTCAAAGGGTTAGCAATTGTGGATGCAAATTTAAGACTTGTGGATGGAAGAGCTGAGCTAATTCTTCATTTCATTGAAGATCTAAGGCCAGCAACTGTCCAACGTGCCTGAAGCTCTTAGAAGCACAAGCCCTAATTTCCCATAAATGAATTGTAGATGTTTAATTTTGAAACAGTGGATCCAATCTTCTAATTTTAAAGCTTCTAAAATTTCTATTTACAAGTTGTCCTTCTAGAATGTCTCAAAGCTAGCAAGAATAAACAAACTGTTCTCACAGGCACAGTATTTACAGCTCAGTATACTGGTTGTTTCACGAGTAGTGATGAAGCTAATAGATCTGTTGTTAATCTAACCCTATCTGACTGAAAAAGAGAAGTTTTCAAAAGTGGAATCAACGGACCTGCCATTGCAGTGCAAAGTTCCTAAGAACCCACAGACTAGTTTAGTATTGTACATGCTAGCATCCCATTTCAAGAAACACTTTTCTTCTCAAGGATAGAGCTGGGCATTTGTGATATTTGTATAACATTTTTCTCCTAGGAAAACACTGTTAGTGTAAAATCTTCCTTTGTGTGCTTTTTGTCCTGTTCCAGGCTGGGGGTGGGCTCTGGTAATTCAATGGCAGATGACAAAATGCGTATGTTATCCTACAGCAGTTTGATTTCTGTTTCTCATTGTTGTACTTAGTATCCAAAACAATTTTTGTACTCATTTGCTATGGTAGTTGATTTTTAATTTCTTCCTTGCTGGTTTTTGTTGTGAGAACAAATCCCACCACAAGAAAAAGCTGGTTTTGTGTATTTCTGGTCTAGCCAAAACCATCTTTCATTTCAATTTAGTGCTGCTAGCACAACCCCAAAAGGCTCTTGACTTTTACAGTGAGACCCTTGTATGTAGACCATAAGAGCAGTTTATATCAATTGGAAATATCCAGTGGGCTTTCAGATATGTTCTGAAAAGATCTTGAAGTTGTAGTTTTGCTGTTGATCTCAGAAGTCTCTAGTAATGAAGTGAATATAAAGAAAGTTTGCTATAATAATTCATAGTAACGTGGTCGTGCACCAGAGTGAGAAGATATCTCAGAAAGAATATTTACACTGCAATCCTTGTTGAAGCCCCTGGGACAAGGGAGAGCTGTATGGAAAGTATAGTTATGAAGCTAAACATTCACCAAAAGGTGACTTTCAGAGTTTTGGTGTTGAATTTCCATTCATGAGGTAGAGAGAGGTTATACAAGCAGAAGAGGCTTAAAAGGCTCTTGGCTGCTAAGGCTGTGAGTGCAGCTGGCTAAGAGCCTCCTGAACACCTATCGCAATGTGCAATTCCTCACCCTCTTCCTCTGCATTCAACACAAACACATCAGCCTGTAGTTTCTGTTTAGAATAATAATCCATAAAATACCACAGATATCCTATCCAGCCGCTCCACCGAGCCTGTGACCCTCACAGGGCATCATTCACTCCAAGCGTTCACAGCTTGCCAAAGCTTTTATTTCTGTTTCATGACAGGGTTTATGGCTTCATTTCAGACATATGAGACCTCCCCAGGACTGACTGACTTGTCACTGAATGGTCTGAAAAGCAACGGATAGGTCCTCCAGCTTGCTCAGCCAGAGCTCCAACATCTGACAATTACAAAATTGCATTATGCAACAATTCTGCAATTGCAGAGCCAGGTGATGTCACACACTGAGTTGCTGCCACAAATTGAAAGGATGCCGTGGAAAATTAGGCTCTGTGGAAGTGCGTATTAATGATGCCTTGAGACTGCAAAATCTCACACTCCTCTTTCAGATCTAGCAGTGAGAAATGGCACAGTATCTTGAACGATGATCTGAGCTTTAAAAACTAATACAAAACTCATGCCAGGTCCATTTTTTAAAACTACTTGAAACATCATGTATCAAAGTAACTGGAAGCTAAGCTGAGGAAAAACCTTTTGTTTTTTGCTAAGCAAATTCATTGCAGCTTAACTGGGAAAAGTTCGCAGGAACATTTTTCACTGTGCAACTGTCACCTAAATTTGTCACATTTCCTGAAAGTGCTGTCAGGATGAAAAATATCACCAACAAACCAGCTACAGAAATTCAGAAACATGGGAACTGGTTAGTTTGGGGAGAGGGTGTGCCTTTTTTTTTTTTTTTAATGGGAGAAGGAGACAGGGTTTTACTGCTTCTGAGGTTTATGTCAGCTTCTTCATAATTCGAATTAGGAGTAGCAGGAATAGCCAAGTCAAGCGTGGAGTCAGGCAGCATAGGTACTGTTCTGGCTCTGTGAGAATCAAAGGGGTTTATTTCAGAAGAACCAATATAACTATTTAATAATCTGTCTGTGTGTACCACCACAATATGTTGTTAAGCTCATTGTACTCCAAATAGTGTCTGGGGGTGATGGAAACCTGTTTTAAAGTTAATACTTACTTGGTGTTTAGTGTTGCCTTTGGCTCTTTGGTAATTTCCCCAGAAAAGAGCTTGGAAATTCACTCACGAAATCAAATGAATTTTCGTACTGGCCTTCAGTGAGGGCAGTGACAACCTGGGTCTGCTGCAAAGTCCTCCCCAGGGAGGAAGCTGCTATAAATTGCAAAGTCCCATAGGACACACTGAAGGGGAACACTCAGCATTTTTTCCCACCCCTGAAACTACTGCATAAACTTAAGTATCTTATGCCTACATACATGTGTTCTTCTCATTGACAAGACCCACTGAAAGAGAGAGATTGATTTAGTTTAGCTCGGTTAAAAATTAAAATTAACATACACATTTTTTAAATTGCTGGTGACTGTAACAAATGAGAAGGTTACTCTGTAAGGCTTAGCTCTGTGGGATCAGATATGATATTCCTATGTTACTATTGGGATACTTTGGGTTTTTACTGAAAGGCCCTTTTCCCATGCAGAACTCTCCTGCCGCTGAGAGAGGCAGATCACGTTGGGGCTGAGGGCAGAGGACCCTTCAGTGCAGAAGCTGAAAAGCAGATCCTATCAGAAAGAGAAATCTGGCCATTTTAACAAGGACTTGGGGATCTGAGTGGAGACAGCTGCATTCTGTAAATTGACTCTGAAAAACCATCAGAAGAGTATTCTCCAATTATTCACAAAGCAGGAACTTTTCCTGTTGCAGCAGCTATCATGTCTGTGACATAAAGCTGTGAGAGAGTCATGTTATAAAGTTAAAGTATCCTATTTATATTATTTTTTCTGATTTGTTTCCTCTACCTTCTGATTAAAACACGTAACCACTGTGATAGAGGTGCATTGCTGGAGCTTCTTCTTTCATATGAAGGCACTGATAATGTCAGGAAAACAAATGGAAGAGAAAAGCTGTCTGATTGAAAGTAAATACTAAGAGCAGTTTCAGCAGTCCTTTGGGTGGGAGCTAATATAAAGTTGCTTAGTAAATCAGTAAACAAGTTAAAATGTGCACAAAAAAGATAAAGAAGTAGAATACCATCTGAAATGAAGGGCTCCCTGGTAATAAATCAAACAATCAAATATGTGAAGAGCTGGACAGAATCTCAATCCCTTGTGCTGCAGAAAGTGGACACGGCTTTCTTCTCACTCTTCCACATCTCTGAGGTTATTGGCCTTGATTGTAAATATTTTGTAGTTCTGTCAAGACTTACTTAATCTTTATGGCCAATGTGCCTTGATTACAGTCTTTTCACTGGAAGATTGAAGAGAATTTAAATCATCACCGTTAGCACTGTACCAGTAACCACTACAAGCTCATGCCTGTGTTTGTATAAGTCTACAACAGATGGTGATAATGATAATTATTTTAAGGTTTTCAGAGCTCAACTTTTCCAAACTTCACAAAATGTATTTGTTTCCACTAAAGAGGTAAAGCTGCGATAAAATTATGTCTCTAATAGGACTTAGACTTACAAAAGACAAGAAATGTGTAGCTTAGCTTCTGTGGAAACTGAGCACTCAGAAACCCACTGTGCACCTTTGAAAAATCTGTAGTAATGCTTAAGCTGCTACTGCCCCATTTTTTGCATCCCTGGCAGTGTCGCATAGTTTGGATTGGGCTTATGTATATCTTTTGGGTTGTAGAAGGCATGCAGAGAGCCTTATTTCAAGTGTTTGAAGCTAGATGCTATTTCCCATATTTATCTGACTAGAATATTCCCTCATTAATAGTCAAAGCGTTATGATGGAACAAAGTTTCACACTCATGTGGTTATGAAGTGTTTGCAGGTAGGGTGATACTCACTTTGAGGAAACACATATTCAGTTCCGCAGCACAGTTTTACCTGGCTCCCATGGATTGATCCAGCACCATGGGAAAAGCAAATTCAGGTTTTAAACAGATGACCTAAGTGTCCTGTTTGAAGGCTTATAGCCAGTGGTGTTGACTAACAGCTTTTTAAAACACAGGATTTTACTTAGAAATTAAGACAGATCAGAAAAAAAAAAAATTTAAAACAGCAAACTCCATGTGTGTATGGTCTTATCCAGTCTGATGCTTCAGTACATGCTGAACGGGACAGACCTTCCTCTTAAATTAGAGGAAAGTTCTAGGCCAATTTGCAGTCTTCTGGAGCTCACCTGCTTACTAGTAAAAATTGCGCTGGCAAATGCTCCCAACAGAAATATTGCTGCTCAGAGATACTTGATAGACATGGTTTTGCTGATAACATTTGCCCTCATGGTATCTTGTTAGACTAGCAAATAGTGTGTCATCCCTATGGTCCCAAGTGACTGGGACCAGATACCAGCTTGGAGGAAACGTTGGCGGCATATAACCTTCAATGCAGTCCCACCGCTCCCTTGTCATGGAGGCTCTGCTGCAGCATGCAAGTACGTATTTTGGATTTGAGCCATTATAAATCCTTCTCTGTAAAATCAGTTTAGGCCTGCTTTGTGCCTTGTCAAAATCTGAGCGTTTTTTTGTTTTTCTTTTCTGCCAGTGTACTTCATATATCTTTCACACTGCAAGCAAAAGTAAAAGTTGTTTGGCAGCTTGTCAAAAAATGTTTTGCTTTGCTCTCTTGTATCCTGACCAACCCAAAGGGGATAGTGCCAGTCCCTGTGTGCGCTGTATTTGCGTCAGCTCTGGATCCAGGCTTAATAGCGATTGGTGACCCCTGCATTCATCATATGCATCAGAAACTTTTTCTAAACCATAGAATTAAACTTCTGTCAAACACTATGTGAAGCAATCAGTGTGGCTGAACAATTGTGCCTGGTTAGCCCCTAAGTATAGACAAGAATAAATAAGGATTTGGGGCCTTTCAGTCAGCCATAACCACACTGTTAGGAAGTCAACAAGACTAGGGATGGTGGCCAAAGCCTTTAACCACTACTCCAAACCAATTTCCTCTCTTTCTCAAATGTTCCATGATTTGAAAGCTTTTTGAACAAAGAATAAAAGTTTACAGAATGCACCCTTTCTAAATGAGTTTAACAGAAAGTATAATGAGTGATATAGTCATGCTTTCTAAGTCAGTATGGCTTTGTGTATAGAATTGTGTAAGAAATTTAAAGCGTCCTGAATTGAGCTGAACTTGAAATGTTGTAATTACAAATGATCTCTTCAATCCAGAGATAGGGAGAGGAATTCCTTACCACTCTCTGTCCTTTTTTTCCTTTTTGTATTTCAATAGGCAGCAAGTATCTAGATAATGTGTCAAAACTGTGCATAGGCTATATAGGTGAACTATATGTTCAACACATCTTGCTTTTGAGAAGCAATTGATATAGGACTGTCTTGCTGTTTCTTCTACAATTAATCGTAGATGATGAAGTGGTGTGCCCAAGGCCTTGAAAATTTATTCTAAGCTTATGTGTATTCTTTAATACTGAGTATGCAGACTGGACTGTGGCAATTTATCTTTTAGTTTTTCATGTCCTACTTATTTTTGCTGCACATCACCATCATTGAGCCGCATCACTTTCTGTTTCCTTTCCTTTTTTCATTGCTCAAAATAAAATTAACTGAAAAATGAAATTAAATTAATATTTTTGCTTACTACAGGGCACGTCTTGCCTTCTCATATCATATAGTTCCAAATCATGTTAATGGCCTTTAATGTACTGGAAGTATTCAAGATAAGAATTTGGTTCTGTGATTAAGGAGAAAATAATTTTGTCATACAATAGCTAATTTGTAGAGGACAGTGATCATCTTTATAAGTTTTATTTCCTTTGGGATTAATGAAACGTTTTGTGAACTAGTTCCACCATTTCCTAATCTATTCTGCCTTCAGAAATCTTTAATAAATATTACAGGCAAGCAAAAAGCTGACAAGCTATGGATTGTTCATGAAGCAAGTTTTGAAATTCAGTTTTCAGACTCTGCATGTTTATTCTTGAAAAATAGTTTTTTCTTTTTTTAAGTAGTCAATTAGATCAATCACATTCTACCTGTTACGCATAACGTAATCAACAAGCACATAATGAGATAAAATATACTCGGTCAGAAAAATCTGCTTGTGCCTGCTATTGCTTCTGTCTGGAGCTCCAGGCAAGTTTTATAGCACACCCCTATTTCAGTATCACCTGAATATTGAATTATCTACATTTTCATCAGATATTAGCCAAAATACTTGCTAAAGTCTTGCAAGAATTTAGTAAACGTAAAAGTATTTACATGTTTTGTATTGACATGTTTTAAAGGGGCAACAGTTTTCTGGATATACATTTTTGGGAATGGAAATGAATCTTAAAATAGGAATTTGTTCCTATAAGAACATACCATTTCATGAATTCTCATGAATTCCTGCTTTCTTTGTAGATCTTTTTTGCTGGCACAAGACCTCAGTTTATTAATATGTCCATCCTGTAATGGGAAAGACAATTCCATTTGATAGTCACTTCTCTCTTCTCATCCTATCTATTTCTGAATTAATGCTAGTTCCCCAGACCGGGGTACTATGTTCTGATATACAATGTCTGGGTAATCAACATTCAGAGATAATCCTCTCTGCTTCAGGCCTTCCATTCCATAATATGCGGAATGACAGAGAGCTTGGTGGTTTTGCCATTGTCAGGTTTTTATCCCTTCCTTTCTGATGACACACTTAACCTTCCTGTTATTTTAATGAGGTTTTAATTGTGTGCCCTGCCTCATCTCCCTTGCCCTTTCTGTTCTGGTCTACAACTCTACTTGGCTTCTGGCCGCAGTGCCACGGAGGCTGGGTGGGCTTGGCCAGAAGTAGGGCAGAGATTGCTACCTTCTCATGGGCCAGACAGAATGAGAGCTGCTTTGCCTGTTGCACATTAGGCTTTTTGTTTGCATGTCACTATAGCTTAGCTTCATGTTTTAGGTCTTTAGAAACGGTAGTGTGTTTAGTACTGATCAGATTAATGTGACAAAATTAATAAAGTGCTTTAATATACAGGGAGAAGAGACTGAAGGGAATTGAAATTAGAGAGACAGAAGAACAAAGGCAGTTCTTAAATGAACATTTTTAGCAGTAGCTTAACATTATAAAGATTAATAGGAATTAATTTACATATATAATGCAATGTACAGAACACAATTCAAACTGACTACAGATTCTACAAACACTATTACTGTAAAAGAAGAGCTACATAAAATAGGCGTATCTCTTTTCTTCCCCTGGCCCAGTAAACATGCTTGACTAAAACTACAGCAGGCACCAGTCATTCTCAGATGTTCTCGTGTCATGTGCCTTCACCTTGGACTGTACAGGCACAGCCATCCAATGTGTTGATTCTAGTGTGAGTATTCTTATTTTATAGCTGATCAAAGCATACATAGTCATAAGTAATGATAACACCAATAATCAATGTTTATGATAATGTTGAGCCAAAACAAATTGATCAATAATCTACTGATTGGTTGCTCAGGGAAGTTAGAATAAAAAAGCTTTAGGAAGAACCAAAGAGTAATACAATAAGAACTGAAGTTATTTTATGCAAGCTGGCTTAACTAAAACAGTATCCCAGCACATGAATGTGTAAGCTTCCACCCCAAAACATACAGGTCATACTGAGTAGGTTCAACCTCTGTTTCCTCTGTTGTTCTGAGCATTCCCTGCTTATCTTTTCGCAGTGTAGTGTGCTGTAGGGATATACCTGTTATCTGCCCAGTTGCAACGTTTACTTGTAGTGCTATAGGAAGGCATAGGTCTGGGGAGCACAGAGTATAAGTCCAGACTGAGACCTCTCCTAACACCTATCAGCTAGGGCTAGGATTACCAAAAACTGATACGGGATTTCCTGTATTGTCTGATTGAATCTTATGTATTCAAAATCATCATAATAAATAGGTTGGAATTTCCTGTATTTCCCCGACATCTGCTGTTTCCTTATGTGCAGACAAATACCACATCCTTAAGCTGCAACCCTCCTTGACATGTATACATGATAAGAAATGTCACTTTATACCTTTTCTACTGTGGATGATTGCTGGGAAAGGGGAGAGAGAAATGCCTGAGCATCGAAGATAAGAATAAAGGTCTTTAAAAAGGAGCAATTGCAACAGATAAGCGATGACACCTTCCCTCATCCCTACACAAGCTGCATGTAGTGGGACATGCATTGCTGTCTCAGCTGGCCCAATGTAGCATGTAATTTAGCTCACTAGGTTGCACTATTTTGCAGCAACTGCAAGCTGCTGTCACTCCAGGGAGCGGAGGCAGGGGTGCTTGTACCACAGGGCTGCTGTTCATGTACTACAAATTGAGAATTGCCAAGATGGGTGCCCACAGCTTATTCATATAAAGCACACTGGAGAGCAAGCGGTGGGCCTGCTTTTGTTTGTATCTGGCCATCTGTGATTGTGCTCACTTATGACAACACCCCACTTACAATTTGTTGTTTCCACATAGCTGCCTACTGTTTCTAAATGCTGTCAGATAATACAGTAGAGGAAGTTACTCTTTACAATTCACTAAGTCTCCCTTGAAACCAATGCTTTACATGATGTCTGCATGCTGAAGTCTAAGACCAGTGGGAAACCAGGGGAATGAGGACTTCAATTCTGAAATAAAATTTGCGGAAGGATGTATATTTTAGAAAGAGAGAGTAAATTTGCATTTTAGAGTTTTCAAAGCTCCTGTTCCTTGTCCTGTTCTGAAACTGGCCCTTTTAGGGCTACTCTCCTGAGTGCAGACCAGCTTGGCATTTGCTGACTCTCATCAAATAGTAGAGGATGGAGGAAGAGTTGTTGTTTCTCAGGGCCCACTCTGAAACCTTGCTTTAATTCTGCATCATGGAGATAGCATGTGCTTGTATCAGGAGTTGCTTCTGCTTCCAGCTTGTAGAAAAAATGTACCTTTTCCAAAGGAAATGTAAAGGAGATAATAGTGTGTGCAGGTCTAGATGGTGTGATGTTATGTGTGTGTGGGGACAGGTATGTGTAGTGCATCAAGAAGGATCTTGGCTGCTGGCCAAGGCTGAGCCCATCTGCGATGGCGGGAGCGCCCCTGGGATAACAGAGTTAAGAAAGGGGAGAAAAAACCTGCACATTTTGCAGTTGAAGAGAGGAGTGAGAATATGTGAGAGCAACAACTCTGCAGGCACCAAGGTGAAGAAGGAGGGGCAGGAGGTGCTCCAGGCACCAGAGAAGAGATTCCCCTGCAGCCCATGGTGAGGACCATGGTGCGGCAGGCTGTCTCCCTGCAGCCCATGGAGCTCTATGCTGGAGCAGATCCCCACCTGCAGCTCCAGAGCTGCTCTGCCAGAGCAGATGGATGCCCAAAGGAGGCTGTGACCCCGTGGATCACAGCCCTGGATCAGGCTCCTGGCAGGAGCTGTGGCCCTGTGGAGAGAGGAGACCAGGCTGGAGCGGGTTTGCTGGCAGGACTTGTGACCCTGCAGGGGACCCACGCTGGAGCAGTCTATTCATGATGAACTGCAGCCCATGGGAAGGACTCACATTGGAGAAGGTTGTGGAGGACTGTCACCCGTGGGAGGGACCCCACGTTGGAGCAGGGGAAGAGTGTGAGGAGGAAAGAGCAGCAGAGACAACATGTGATGACCTCCCATTCCCTGTCTCCCTGTGCTGCTGAGGAAAGGGGTAGAGAATTTGTGAGTAAGGTTAAGCCCGGCAAGAAGGGAGAAGTGGGGGGAAGGAGTTTTTAAGATTTAGTTTTTATTTCTCATTACCCTCCTCTGATTTGATTGATGATAAATTAAACTAATTTCCCCAAGTCTAGTCTATTTTGCCTATGACAGTAATTGGTGAGTGATCTCTCCCTGTACTTTATCTCAACACATGAGTCTTTCGTTATATCTTCTGTCCCCTGTCCAGCTGACGTGGGGAGTGATAGAGTGGCTTTGGTGGGCACCTGGTGTCCAGCCAGGGTCAGCCCACCACACCACACTGAATGAGAGCTCTGAAAATGGGCCAAGGATGGTGGTCCCCTGAGGAATGGTCTGGAAATGAGGCAGCACAGATGTTTCTGGCACATAGTGGTTTTGACCTGCTGGCATTGCACAGACTCCTGAGTGGAGTAACCATGTCCTCTAATACGATGTAGTTTCCGAAGTTAATTTTAGTGTCAGAAGCAATGCTGCTTGATTCCCATGACACAAATTACTTCAAATTCCAGAGTTTTGGACAGTAAAGAGGACACTGGCTCTTTAGTGTGGAAATTAACAAGCGCCTGTTCGCATAGCTGCGTGTTTAGAGAAAGTTCCTTTTTAAGTAAAACCAACCAAGACGTTGATTATCGGGCATACTGTCAGTCTTGGAACAAATCTCTGCCTTCAGTAAATGCACCTTGGTCTTTTGGCTGCCTATATCGGTCCGTGTTTTCTAGATTAGAAAATTGGCCCAATTCAGAATCTGGGTTTTATTCTGCAACCAGCAAAATAATCTAGATAAATTGTTGGGTTTTAAATAATTATTTCTTGACCTTTTTTCTGTAGTCCAACGATGTTACCTAATATCCCAGTGCACTCTTGATCAAACACCTACATCTTACTCCTGCAGGAACGTAGATTTACTGGCTCGATGGGTCCTTCTCATTTCTAGCTTCTGTAAACCTCTGTCTTCACAGGGTGTTCTGGTGCTTCTGCATTGGCATCATCTGCCTTGTTACCTTGGGTGGAGGGTTGCATAAAGATCTTACATAAGAAGCAATAGAAAGGAAGCTGGACACAATCTCGGGAAACTTCTAGCTAACAAATAAGGCAGCTCATATGGCAAGAGGCATGCAGATAACCCTAAAGGATGGCTCTTCGGGAAGTAGGCAATAGTAAAGTGCTGCTTGTAGGTGCTGTGTGTGTCAACAAATGACTGATAATGATTTTGGGAGGGTGAATAGATTTTAGCCCGAAGTACAGATAACATGCCAGTGTAGGAAGCATTCAGTGGCATCGGAGTGTCTACAGAGAGATTTAGTATCTACAAAGGTCACGATTTATCCAGGTGAAGGCTGCTGCACCTATTTGGAGTTACTATGTATTTGCTTACTTTTCAACTGTTTTCATTGTTCTGTTATGCAGCTCAATGTTTATAGATAAAAGCTTCTTTGAGCACAATTTCATTTTGGATCATCAGAATAAACATGTCCACAAGTCCAGGAGTCCTTTGTCTTCAGCCTCTCTGTACAATAGCACTTGGAGTGGTGGTACTGTCACACTTGGATGGAATAGCTGTGGCTTCAGTTTTAATTTATTTTGCATTATTTATGATCTTAGACAATGTCTGTGGATTCTGCAGGTTAGCATGCTGCCTTCAGCCATTTTCTACTCTGGAATAAGGAATCCCCCAAATCCAGGCAAATACAGAGTCAGCAGATTGATCCAAGTTTCATCACTCCATTAAGGATATCCTCTGTCATTTACGAAAAAGGTTTGAGATTGGTTTGTTTGCTGCAGCTGGAAACCTTCATTTCATTACACAAATTATTTCTCTGAAAGCTTCTAAGAAGGATTGTGGTCTATAATTAGAATAATACCCCACAGGATTACTTTCACAAATGTAATTATATAATCATTTAGAACTAAATTGTGTCATGAAACTACAGGCCTTTTCAAAGTGGTACTAGCTTTTCTGGAGGGCTGTTTTTAAGATTTTCTGTTGTAAAGCGGTTGCTACAGGACAATTAGAAAGTTTTTCAGTTCAACTGAGAGCTCTTCCAACCCTTCCCTACCAAAAATTTGAGATTAATCAAGATCAGTGTTTATGTTAAAATATCTGCTGTAATTCAGAACGTTAGGCAGTGAGATCAGATGCAGGTGTTTAGCCTTCAGTATTTAGGGTGAGATGGTGCAAGTTGGAGTGTGTCTGTTGAAAGTCCACAGAGGAAGGCTGCTTTACACAAGCTCCTTTGGTAACTTTAGTACAATTCGTACCTTAGTTTTTCATTCAGAAGTAGGCAATTGGTTGGTGAAATTGTTCTTCAGGGACTCTCGTATCACAGCTCTGTGGCAGGGCTCTGTGGCAAGGAGGCTGCAAGCTGCATTTGTGTCCAGGACGCTCTTAGAAGACAGCAGTGAAAGGGGGAGGCAATTCCATGCTGTCTAGTACCAACCTGGTTGTACTGCTTCCCTTGAAGAAACATTGCAGTATGCTGTTATCAAGTGGTGCAGTACACACTATCACTGTACTCTTTGCAGCGGTGCTCAGGATAGCCTATCTTTGGTTTCACAATGATGAGAATGTGAATACATTGAACTTTCTTTCCATACCTGAACCTGTGTGAATGTGTTGGTGCAGTTCATGGATGAACATTGGTAGAAAACTGTTTTGCACTAAATTAATTTCACTGCTTTCCTGCCAGAAATGATGAAGCATAAATACAAAATAGAGCAGTTTTAATGGGTGCTTTTCTTCTTCAGGTTTGCAAAGCCCTTTTTAATATCTTTGCACTGTTGACAGGACATCAAGCTGCATCCTTTTTTATATCTGTGTCCTCACTTACACAGTGCTTTGTCTCTTGCACAGACAAAACAGTACCAGAAAGTTTGCTTAGTGTAGCATAACGTACTGAAACTCCAGGAATAAAAAACAGTATGTTGCCTGTTTTATTAGGAATTTATCCACTGTCCTTTCAGGTTGCAAACCCCTGGTTAGTGAGCCAATGGGCAATAGCAGGGTAAACTAATGAGGAACTGCAATATTTGCAACCTGAGAAAGAAAGGCAAATATTTCACTGAGCTGTCCCGTTATCTCTGGTAGCCTCATACACTTCTAATGAACACAAGGTAATCAGCCTATCTCTTCCAGTGTATTAACAAGACCCACTTAAAATTCTCCAGGATTCCTGTGGTGAACTGATATATGGACCCAAATGGATAAATAAAGAAGTTGTGCAATTGCTGCTCTAAGGGCTGCCATACTCTTCCCAGGGCTGGTTGTCTCTGCCTGTGGTGTGTTTTGTTGATGCTTATGATGCTTAAAAATGCTTATTGTATGCAAACTAAAGAGGCAGTAATTTTGGAATTTCAAGGGTGCTTGAGCAGCAATGTAATCTGGCTGCTAGGAGACTACAAAATCATTCTCCTCCAAGACAGCATCTCCTAACAAGAACCCCTCTGTGTGCAGTTACTAGCTCACATCTCAAGCAGTGTAACTGGGCAAGAAATAGGATGTCAGAAAATGCAAACCTGCAGACACCAGCAGTTACTAGCTGGGCTTTTACCATACCGTTTCATGTCAGGAAGAATAGGAGGATCTCAGGAACCAGTGAGCATGGCACGATGGCCATCTGCTTTGAGAGGCAAAATCCTTTGCCATAACCTCCCACAAGAAGGAATCTGCGGGAGCTGGGACAAGACCTGGAGCTGTAGAAATAGGAAGCACAAATGTGTGGAGTGGTAGGAAGAGCTTGAGGTGTTCTGTTTTACCATGTACCTTAACACCCCAGGGACTAAAGATGAAAAATACAAATAAAGAAGTGTTTGCTTCTGATCAGCAACAGTAGCAGTATTTATTTGAGGTTTTTTTAAAGCACAGGCAGGAGAAATTGTTACTTAAATGGATTTTGCCTGTGAAGTTGGAATGTATGCAGATTTGTTAATACCCAACAGAAACATGGAAAGGAAATAGAATTGGAGAACATTCTCCAATCCAAAAATCTATGCCATAACGAAACCCATTTACAAGCAGATGTTTATAGGAAAAAAAATCAGCCATTTAAAAAAATTTAAATTGACAGCCAGTATCATTTCTAATTCCCTAATCTGCAGCTGTGCTGAATTCAAACATGCACTTTTGGATGCTCAGGAGATTGCTACTGAGAGATGTTCTTCCACTTTTAGTACCTCCTGGCCTTAAAGTTACACCACATGGTTTTATCTGCCTGCAACTCATATTGCACAGTTTTGTAGCACGGATCAGTTTAGTATTTTTGTAATCACACTAACACCCTCAGATGAACTGTAAGTTCAGTTGGGGGACAAAACATTGAGAGTCTGTTGTTACTGTATGAGAATCAAAATTGCACAGCTGAGTTTTTAACTAGTGCCCTTGTCTTGTACGTAATTAGCATAGAGATAGCTTGAAACAACTGTCTTGAACCAGGAGACTGAACTGAAACATCATTCCTGTTTCACAGTCATTCGGTGGCCAGGGTGAGGTTTGGGTGGCATTTCAATGCTCGGTGGGCAAACACCTGCATGACAGTACCAGCCCAGTCACCTCCTCTCTGTCCCTGCTGGCTGAGTGGAGCCCTGGGAATTTCAGTTCTCACAAAACACCAAGAATGTAAAAATTCTGTCTAACATACAAGTAAAAAGCTTCATCCGGTAATACAGCAGCTCCAGGATTTGCTGCTGCGAAACTTCAATGCCGAGAAGTAGTCAGAGCAAGCTGGGAGAGCTGTGAGGCACCAGCTCAGAGAGCTGGTGTTGGAGCCAGCAAAGGCAGCAAACTGGGGAAAATAAGGGGAAAAATAAATATTAATATGAGTGAAGTGGTGTGCGTGTGTATAAAAACCTCAGTTGAAATCTTGTGATACCTGTTCTTGTGGTTTATGATGGCATTAGGCTCTCTAAAGGTTTATTATGTGCAGCTGGATGTACATTAGTCTATTTATTAGTCATCACAAGGTTGTTGACATTATTTCCACAGTGCTTTTACATTAAGAGCTTACTGAAAAGATAGATTTATGTTAGGGTACCGAAGTAATTTCCTCATATCAAGACAGCTTAGAAATACAGGGACCTAAGCTGTTGCTGTAATGAATTTTCTGCCTCTCACAGGGATATTTATCCAATCTGTTCTGTAAACAGAGAAATTAGTTCAGACTTGTGCAAATGCTTTAATTACACTTAACTGGATTAATGGCTGAACTCTGAGGAAATGATGTTTCTTCAGACAAAACACTTTTACCAGGTCATCAAAGTATATTTTCAATTGACTTTGTTAGACTTGGTGACTCTGGGCGAAGCAGGCCTGTATTAGCTTGGACCACTAGTGAAGCAGTCGCTGGCCCTGGGCAATTGGGTCAGGATGTGAGGATCTGTGACATGAAGGGCTGCTTGGATTTAGAGTTTGTGCCATCTCCTGTCTTCAAGCTCACTCCTCTTGGACAGAAGTCAGTCTTTGGAAACTGATCCAAATTGTGGCAGTTTCACAGTCTCTTTCTTCCCGCATGAGTGAACGATTGGCTCCAAAGGTTTTATGGTGAGTAGTTGAAGATCAGTTACCTAAAGGTGAATGTAGCAAATCATGTTAAAGGCTTCAGGTCTGGTTTCCTTGACTGTATTGTGCTAGTCTGAGCAACTTGCTCAGAAATTTGATGATTTTTGCAGAAATGCCAGATGCTTTGTTGCTTTGGTGTCATTGGCATGCAGTTCCCCTTAGAGCAGCCTCAGCTATGTCCTGAGTGAAACATGCATCCCTCTGTGCACTGGCGATGGACTCCAGGGTGGCTGGTCCCAGCCACAGCTTCCTGCATCCTCCAAAAGCACTCTTTGGCCCTGAGAAGGATTGGATTCCTAATCCCACCTTGTGCTAAGCTCCTCATTAAATCACGACAGCCAGCTCCCTGCTCAGTGTGCTACTTTGAGTACTGTGTTGTGGCATTTCTATTTCATTTTTCACCTCATTGAAACCAAGTATGACTTAGACAGGGTTGTAGGTCCCACTGCGGAGCCAGGACCAAACAGCAACAATTCGAAACACCTGACTCTGTTTAGTCCCCAGGAACTCAGCATCCTCCTGGCCTCCCTGTGCACCCCTCTGAGTGAGCGCCTGTGTTAGTCCCTGGCAGAAAGTTGGTCATTGATGTTGACAATAAGCCCTGAGTGTAAAGGAGCCACCTCCTTTCTTCTCAGACTCCAAAATGGGCATAAAACCTAAACTTGATGAGTGTGGTCCAAGGGCTCCTGGACATAAGGTAAAATGACACCTTGCACTTGCACCCTTTCTCATCTTCTCAGGGTTCCTTATAGAGGAGGTTTCTGTGCTTTCCACAAATATGCAAAAAGTCAGCACTGTCAGCTCTGTTATTTCTATATGCTCTAAAATTTACTTGTCAGATGGTAATGCTCAGCTTTCCTTTCTTCGCTTCTATGCCACTGCAGCTCCAACTCTTCCAGCCCTTTAGCCACTTAGAGGTGACAGCTTGGCTTCCACTTTTAATTGCCACTGAATCAGAAATACTGGAGAGCTGTGGAGTTTCTCTGGTTTCCTGAGACCAGAATTCCCTCTAAACCACAGCTGCAACATGAATGTCTTCACAGCATATTTCAGCAGTGTCCTTGAAATTTATTCTAATTAACTTTCTCTGATAAAAAAAAGTCTGTGTTAAGTATTATATATACAGGCATAGGAAACTGGAAGAATTAAAAAAGTGGTTGTATGACGGAGGACAAAAAAATGTGCATATACCCTGTACAGACCTGCCATTTCATGCAGTGTCTGAGAAGCTGTGTTCAGTAGACCATATACCATTTTAGTACATCCACATACCCACTTCCATACAAAGATAAATGTTGCCTTTGATCATCAAAAAAACCAAAAGATTGAACTTTTATTTTTCTCAGTATTGTAAAGATACTGTTGCTACAAGGACAGCTGTGAGTTCTATTCCGTTTAAGGTCTGAAATAGCTCTATGCACAAAATGGAAAAGGCCAGGATTGTCAGATCCTGCCAGAAAGGAAATCAGCTATAATCAAAGTGTGGCATGGCATTACATACCTCACCTCATCCTGCAGACAGTGCAGCGCTAAACAGAATCTGTAAATTCAGCATGTGTCAATTCTGTGTAATTGAGAGTTCACTGCAAGTTGGCCCCGAGTCTCTTTTGATTTAAAATATTCCTGATTTGCACTGGTTCACCTCAGGAGAGGGAGTCCTCCCAGCTTTTTAATATTAAAAGTGAGTGGAAATGCCATCAGCATTTATCATTCAAACTTTGTGGAATACATTACACTGCAGATGTCATTGCTCCTTCTGCAGAACAGGACAGGAAGGGAATTGTGTTAAATACTTCATGGTTGTGCCGGGAGGCTCTCAGTGCTCCTGCCACCAGGAGCAGCTCTCCCCAGGAGCAGAAGTCCTCTCCACTGTCCCTGCAGTGCCACGCATGGCCCGACAGCATGGGCCAGTGCTGGGAAGACGCCCAGAGTCACCTCTGTGCGTAAGCTGCACCACTGAGCAGTGGCTCACACCATGTGTCCGGAAACAGGCTTAGGCCTGTGTTTCTTAGAGCTCCTCTTCCAAGTATTTTGAACAGTACTGAAGTGGGTGGGTTTTTTTTCAGCGGGGGGAACAGTAGCAGAAGTTGGTCAGTGCAGTCAGCATGCAAGCAGAGGCCACAAAGTGAGCAGGTTTGTCCTCCCACCTCCCAGGGTGGAGCAAGCTATCTGACTCTTTCTCCTCTTTTCTCTCCTCTGCAGAGAGAGCAGTGCTTTGCAATAATGTGTATCTCACAGAAAAGGATCCACTTCTGAAACAAAGATTATTAAGAAATGCATTGGTATTGGCACATTGATTGTAAAAGATTAACATGATGCTTCCCCATTGCTTGATAGTTTGTTCATTCAGTTTATCTCCCTCAGTGCTTACAAGGACATGTCTGGCTTCTGATTTGGCTTTGTTTGGGTTCAGCTTCCTGATCTTTGTTCCTTTCAATTTTTTTTTTTCATTAGATTAATAATGTCAGTGTATGGTATTTTCTCACCT
This sequence comes from Phaethon lepturus, assembly GCF_000687285.1. NCBI lineage: Eukaryota > Metazoa > Chordata > Aves > Phaethontiformes > Phaethontidae > Phaethon > Phaethon lepturus. Next base: position 31,848 of record NW_010554020.1, on the reverse strand, counting down.
CAAAGGTAACAGTATAATTCAGCCCTAGGAACATTTGTAAGTATCAAACCACAGCCCATGGCTTCGTTACAGGGAATGGTGACTAGTGATAGGACACGTGGAAATGGAATGAAGCTGCATCAGGGGAAGTTCAGTTTGGACATCAGAGAAAATTTCTTCAGTGAGAGGCTGCTCAGTCACTGGAACAGGCTCCCCAGGGAAGTGGTCACAGCACCAAGCCTGTCAGAGTTCAAGGAGTTAGTCATATGATTTTTCTCTCCTCTGCAGAGAGAGCAGTGCTTTGCAATAATGTGTATCTCACAGAAAAGGATCCACTTCTGAAACAAAGATTATTAAGAAATGCATTGGTATTGGCACATTGATTGTAAAAGATTAACATGATGCTTCCCCATTGCTTGATAGTTTGTTCATTCAGTTTATCTCCCTCAGTGCTTACAAGGACATGTCTGGCTTCTGATTTGGCTTTGTTTGGGTTCAGCTTCCTGATCTTTGTTCCTTTCAATTTTTTTTTTTCATTAGATTAATAATGTCAGTGTATGGTATTTTCTCACCTCAAAGGTAACAGTATAATTCAGCCCTAGGAACATTTGTAAGTATCAAACCACAGCCCATGGCTTCGTTACAGGGAATGGTGACTAGTGATAGGACACGTGGAAATGGAATGAAGCTGCATCAGGGGAAGTTCAGTTTGGACATCAGAGAAAATTTCTTCAGTGAGAGGCTGCTCAGTCACTGGAACAGGCTCCCCAGGGAAGTGGTCACAGCACCAAGCCTGTCAGAGTTCAAGGAGTTAGTCATATGATTTAATTTTAGGTAGTCCTACGAGGAGCAGGGAGATGTACTTGATCCTTATGTGTCCCTTCCAACTTGAGATACTCTATGATTCCATGATTCTCTGAACAACTGGATCTCTTCTTGTCTTCAGAACTTTTATTTTCTCTGGGCTATGGCAGCCAAACAAGAGTTTAAGGCTAGCACGGAGAAAGGACCCAGCTTGCTTTGTGCTGGATAAAGCCCATGTGGACATTACATTAGCAAGAGTTTCTTGGTGTTCCCCAATTTTGGCAGAGAAGCCTCTCTGAGAATAGCAGAAACAGCGAACCATCATCCATCATGTAACTAAATTAAAGGGGGTCTCATTCTTCTTCCTTTTATGT
>NW_010554020.1:10747-30676 GCF_000687285.1 Phaethon lepturus | reverse complement strand
TAGGAGCAGTTTAAGGTAAGTCAGAGGAACTGCACTGGCACTGACTGGTCAGAACAGAGGACTGTTTGAAAGTCATCTGCATTGCTTCTTGTCCTGGAGCTGGTGATGGGACTTACAAGTAAAAACTCATTTCAGACAGGTAGAGGATTTCTCAGCACTTGTTTGGGTTTAGAAAGTGTAATCACTTGTATTATTACCATAAAACAAATATCAGGAAGATTTTGCCAGTTTTCAGTGAGCTAATGAAAGATGTACCAGAAAATGGTGTTAGTGAGAAATAACACCACAAAAAAATAAAAGCCACTGCTGTCCATTTGCACAGAGGCAAGAAAGAGCTAAATACCAGTTTTCATAGCAAAATTGGGTTTTGTTGGTGAATCAGTTTTATGCATCTAAAGAGTGCTTGGGGATTTTGCTCTCATGCATGTTTATTTATGAAATGGAAAGCAGGCAGAAATTTTGAGTAGTCCCATGTTACATCCCAAAACTGAAATGTAAAAATACAACAAAAAAGCCAGTGATGCTAATAATAGAAATGCAAGGTCTCTGAGGGTTAGCATGATCAGTGGGGGAATATCAGTGCTGTTGTAATCAGGAAGGAAAGGATTCTTCTGCTTTGCTTCTTCTCAAATGTTTAGGAAAGCTTTTTCTTTGTTTTAAACTTCTGCTTCACAAAATTCGGTGGCAGTCACAACTTAAAGGTGCAGTGCAGAAACAAACCACGAACAAGCAGCACTGCATGTTTGTGGACAGAGTGAACAGCCAGATTTTGGCTTGATGACATCCAGGGATGGCTGGCAAATTTTTTTTTATTATGTTGGCTTTGGTTGTGCCAGCCTGCACAAGGCTGAGGGTTAGCACTCTGCTACCTCTACAATAGAAAGCTATGACTTCCCCTAACTGATGACATGAACAGTGACCAAATTTACTGGCCCAAAGCATCTTCAGCAGCAAACTAGCACAAATGCAATGAAGGTCCCCTGTGAGGTGCATTTCACCCTCCCTTATTCCCTCCCCATTGGACTAAGATCCTTTTGTCATATTTATTTCAAATTCCAGTGGCTTGTGTGCACTCTTACATCATACAGCTTTGCCACTGGAATTGCTTCTGTGTTTGTCTCTCTGGCAGCATTTAATGTTTTTTTTAAGCTTAGTTTTCTCTCCTTTCCCCTCTGTTCCTGTTAGTTCTTCAAGCAGCCTGCCATGTCTCTCCTCCAAAAGTGGCATAAGCACCTTAGCACACTAAGCCTGCATGGATGGTTGCTCCTGTTTCACCGAGTGGAGGCAGAGATGATAGGGCCCCTCTTTCCAATCCTATTACCTCCTCGTACTCTCCTTATAAAAAGTGGGCAATGGGGGAGAGTTGGTCATGAACAGTGTTGTGCAGGACATCAGTACGGTCATGATTTAATACTATCATTCAGCAGATATAAGCCACTAAAGCTTTCAGCAAAGCTGTACGGCTTAACCCAAAGCACTCGGAAACAAGATAAAAGCCTAAGCATTTCCTCATCTCACATTCGCACCTGAAGATATGTGTGTACTGACCTTTCATATTGCTGGAATCAGTCTGTAGTGAAAATCCCTCTGTAATTTAGCGCTACAAGCAGTGCAGTCTGACTCATCTCTGAAAGAACATTTTGTCTGCCACTCAGGGTCCAGAGTGGCCAAGTGTATTATTTGTCTATAAATAAAAACATCTCATGAAAATCTCATTCTAGTCAGAGAAAGCAGGCATATTTGATACACGTGGTTATTTTGTCCACAAAATACAAAAATTGAGGAACTGTGAAGTAGATCTCGGATATCCAGGAATACTCTTCACCAACTCCTGCTGTTGCTTCAGTCACATTGAGGTGAGGAGGAGGGTGCTATGCAGCTTCACAAGTATTTCACACCAATTGTCTCACTGTTGTGGGCATCTCTGGTGGATGTTGAATCTCACTTTGTTGGGAGATGTCAGGCTGTTGTTCCACCAAGGAATCCTGTCTGTGCAAAGTTGCCCATCTGCCGCCTTGGTCCTTTTGCCAAGGTTACAGCCATGAAAGAACATGAAGGAGTCTCCATCTTTTACAAAGGATAGTATAACCCTTACTTAAATAAGAGTTTTTAAATAAACCTTGGATGGTTTTGGTTCTCATGCCTGTACCCTCACTAAACACTAAATTTTATGCCTAATGGGGCTACTATACATCTCTGTCCAAGCAGGACTAGCAAAACAGTCTGAAATTCTTTTAAATATTTTCAGTGTCCTGATGATACGTACTTTCATACAGTTACTGAAGTTCAGCCTCACTGAGAGATAGAAAGTCTCTTTGAAATTAGTCAGCATCCATGCAGAAGGGAATGAACTGGCTGATTAGATTCTCTTCTCATTACTGGGGTTTGAACATTAGCAAGGGAAGCAGAACCCAGGCCAGACTGGGCTGTCTTCTGTAACTCTCACTTCAGGTAACTGCACTGCATCTGAAATCAGTGTGGCAGGCGTATGGTGTTCCTGGTGTTAGACTGTCTGCAAGGGGCTTAAGAACAGCAGGGGAGAAGATATGGGATGATGTCCCATTACATAGGCAATGGCAGGCTCAGCAGCCAGCTCTGGTGTCATTTGCCCTCTATAGCCAGAACTTTTATTTGCTCTCTAGGTTAAATAATTTTTGGTAGCAGCATCCATGATAATCTGTTGCCTGCAAATCCTTGGCTTTTCTAGCAGGGGAAATATATTGGACTAGTCAGGTTGTCTTCTGTGATCCCTGTCAGTTTAAATTGTATGACCTTTTAGCAAGCTCTGAACCTCACCTGTCTAAGTCAATTTAATCGTGTGTCTTTGTAAGGCTTCACAATTTCAGAGTTCTTTCAGCTGAGAAAACTAATTGAAAAAAGTTGGCATATAGTTCACTTCAGAGCAAGTAAATTTGGAGGAGAAATATATCTTCTTCTGCATGGATTTTCCTATATGGTTCAATTTAACTTCCTTTAGATGCCTTTTGCTGAAAGTGTTCGCCCCTAAAGCAGCCCTTTATCTTTTCTGTCTCTCCGTTTGACTGGTTCTCAGAGACCAAGATCTGTGGAAAGTAATTAAATTAAATCTTTTTTCCTAATTGGATTGAGTCAATGCAGTTGTCCATTTCCTTCAGGCTTCACAACATAGAATCAACTATTTCCTCTTGGATTTTGAGTCTCCTATTTTCAGTCGCAGCACCAACATGCTATATTTCACCTTCTCATCCTGGTAGTTTCTGTTTGCTTTTTCCAAACTACGGCAATATCCGTATTTCTTGTTCTGAGGAGAGATGGTCCCTCAGTGTGCTGCGTTTTGTATAAGAACTTCCAAAAACCCTCTTCAGGTCCTGCTTTACCTACTATAACCATGTCTCACTCTTCTTTGGGCCTTTTGGCTGGTTGCTAGCTGCAGTGGTGGCACAGAGGGGAGCATCTGCCATCCCCTACCTTTGCACAGCACCTGGCTGCTCTTGCACCCTGCTGTTCCCACCAAGAGTGAAAGTTTGGTTTGGTTCGTTTCGGTTCCTCTACGGCATATGCAACACCCGGCTCAATGTTGGGGTGGCAGGAGTAGAGGCAAGGAATTTCTGGTGGTTTATGATCCAAGAGCACCTACTGCAGTGCAAATGGGTGCCAGGGGAGAGGCAACTTCTTTTGCGCCCTTTTGCCACTCAGGCTTTCCTAGGGAATCCTCCTGGCCTATCTCCAGTCTGAGTCTTCAGTGCCTGTACAGGTCACTTAGAGTCACTGCACATTTATCAAAGGTGAATGGTGACAATTTAAGTTTAGCATAATTGAGACAAGAAGGGTTTAGACTCCAGTTGCTAATGGTATCAGCAGGCCAATAAGAGCCCCTGGCTACTTCTTTTATTGGAAAGGGAAAATGCGTACCAAATCATCATTTTCCAACCCTAAATAAAAATGATACTCTGTTATGTCTCAGGAGCATGTGTTGCCTCATCCCCTGCCTCTGTTACAGGCTGGGAACACTCTATTGGAAAAGAAAAAATGTTCAGAGAAACACATATTACCATCAAGGCAGACAGATCCCTGTTTCAACCGACCTTTGCAACAACCCTCATACTTTACTACCCCTGTAAGAAAAACGAAGATTCCCATTCACAAGAGTTCTAAAATCTAGAAACCCAATTGCATGTTGTGGAGGAAAATCAGGGGAGAGAGGCAATAAACAAAGTTCTCTAAAAAATTTTTTTAAAGTGAAGAAAAAAGCTGTTCTCAGCATCTACCACAGAGTTGCCTTATTATCTTTGGGGTTGGGCACTTCAAGGGGGAAGAGGCTTATCCACTCTGCTCAGTGTTAACAGTGTTACTGGTATTCCTGTGCTGATCGACACATCAGCTCTCAGCTACATGATGGAGTTATCAACCAGTCTAACACTGCCCAAAGCAGGAGTAACTAGAGACAAGGCCAGACTGTCATGCTCTTGTGCATGATGAGTTTTCCTAGGTTTTCAATCTTGCTTTTCTGTTGCAAAGCGGAGATGAGCCTGGTATTTCAGAGAACAGTGCACAGGAACGTTTCAGAGGAAGGCAGTGACACCTCACCTGCTGAGGAACTCATCTCCCAGCAAAGATCTAGCAGGGAAAATAGACTCAATGTGCATAATGCAACCTAAATTTTTCAACTTGTCTGTATATGGAAAAAAGGGAAGAAAGGACTCAAGAATATAAATCCACTCATAATGCAATCTGAATCTTGGAGTCCATGTTTCATAATTTATCAGATCACATTTTGACTTGTAAGAAGTGTCCATGTGGGTGAGACTGGGAGAGCTGTGGCTGTAATGGCATGCAGCACTTGTGATTTCACTCCATCAGCGATCACTCAGTAGCCACTCAGCAAAGTGAATAAGAAAAAATCTAGTGTAATTGACAGTAAAAGGCCTCTGAATTGAGTTACTCCTGCTTTTCCTTTTAAAGTTTCTGATTAGAGTGTAATTGCTACTCAGTAGCAGTCTTCAACAAAACTGCCATTTTTCCTGATCCATGTATTTTTGATTTTCTGATGCCAATGTTAGTCAGGAGCAGCTCAGTCATTCCATGCTTTTGGACTTGCTGCTACATAGGCCCCTCCTGTTTGTAATGAAGCTGTTATTTCACAATTCCTAGTGCTCATCTGGTTTGACTTCAGCAGAAAATATGGCTGTTGGCTTAGAATTCATTAATAGCAATGAATAGGATGAGGCTATAATTTGTCAACTCTGCTCACTGAGTACAGGATTTGTTTTGACTGTCTGATAGATTTCACACAAAGTTCAGGAGCCAAAGGCAGGATGGGCAGTGCCCAGGCAGGCAGCACATCACCGTGCTAGTGCAGGTGCCCCAGCAAAAAGATTGGACGCAATTAAGAAGAGGCTGCAGCACAGCAGGGTGGCAGTGAAGGACTAAGACTCATCAGGCTGGGAGAAACGCTGTCCGAAACTCTGGCAGTTCACCGTGCAGTTACAACATACGCACTTATGTGAATTTCAGACAAAGCACAAGGAAAAGTTTCTTTCTCTACAGAGGCATCCAAGCAGAGTGAATAAAGAAGAGAAATTGTCTTTTAGAAGGATGGGAGGGTTTCCAATATGCATAACAACCATTATGGTTTTATGTCAAGCAGTAGTGTGAGGGGGGAAGAGTTCTCTTCTACGAGAAGTCTTTTCTTAAAGGATATGATAGATGATTAAGGTGCACAGAAAGCTTCGATAGTATATACATGAAAGTTCTCCCTGCAAGGGTTCATTGTAAAACAAATGTGCTGCTTTGAGGATAATGGCATGGTATTATTTATGTAGACAGTTCCAGCAGTTCCCAAAGAGGAGTAAATGGTGTAATCATACCCATAAAGGCCTGCCTGCTTGCTTGCTTGCACATTATTTGGCATTAATTTTAGTACAGAATAATTATCAAAGGAACATTTGGATTTATTATCTGTAAAGGCAATTTTAAATGAGGTATGAATTCAATACAGTGAGTGTTCTCTCAGCAGTGTGAATCCAAAATAGAGTCATCATCTTTCACCTGGTAAGTCAAGCTGTGCCTGGGCATATGTGGATTTTCATAATATATTCTATTCAAGAATTAGAAAGCAGTAAATATTTGTGAAAGTGATAATCAGCAACTGTTTCTGAGGGCAGCAACAATGTACTGTAAGCTTTAGAAATGAGTCTCTAAAGTTAGTGAGCCTGCACTGGATGCTGAAACCTTGGTGTGGTTTTAAGGTCTTTTTGGGGAGGGAATGAGGCAGGAGAGTGAGGTGTTAAATACTGGGAGTACAGTTTTAAGATGAGAACCTGAGTTAACACTGCTCAGTACGATGATCACCTGCAGTGAAATGTTCACCTAAAACTCCAGCACTCCCATTTTTCAGCTTCTAAAAGTAAATGGCTTAGGAGATGGTACAAGCCATCTGTACTGCTGCAGACCATAGGTTTTATTGGGCTATTTTTGATCTCACTGGACTAAACTCTGGTCCTGGTTTGCTAGATAGTGGTGAAAAGAAGTGTCCTTTTCCATCTGCCCAAGCCAAGTAATTTATTTTGCTCTTCAGGATCGAAATGTGCTTTATGCCCTCATCACCTCAAGGCTTGACAGTGCTGTAATGGGCATTATACAGTGCTAACCAGGAAAGCCACGTTCAAGAATCAATTCAGGTCACCCCACTTTTTGATTAAAGTAAGCCAGCAAAAGCGTAACATACCTTTGCTTCATACAGTAGTGCTTGCTGGCACTTGCATGGGAACCCATGTCACTAAGAAAATACTGCAAGTATTTCCAGGTGCCTTTCTGCTGAATTTTTAGCAATTGCTTCTCCTTCAGTGATCCCCTGGGGTCTGGGAAGAGCTCCTGGGGAGAGCCAGTGGAATCCGCTCTGGTCTTTCTCCTGCCACTTCTGTCAGGTCATGAATCTGGCTGGTTTTGAACAAGACCTTATATTCTTCTGTCTGTACAACTGCTTTATTTATTTATTTATCTATATATTTATTCAATAGGAGTGGTAGATAGTCTGGGCTGGCAAACATTGCTCCATCAGGGCAAAAAGGGCCTGTACACATGTAAAGTTAAAGAATGGTGTTGAGCAAATCAAGACTGGCAAGTGCTGAGGACTCAAACTCCATTTGGGACTTTTTCTAGTACTAAAATTAACTTTAGAACCCCATGGGGCATTATAACTTTTTATATAGGAGGAAAACAGTGTAGGGGTTCTGAACAGTAATGAGCAGCACTGCCAGCTTATTAATTGTACTTTGTGGAATTTCTTCTGAATGTGGAAGTATAGGCAGGGAAATACAGTGACCTACCTAAACAAAATTGTTTGTTTCATATTTTGAAGTAACTGATTAGACCACAAATCTTGAAAACCGAGAGTTACAGTGTTCACAATTCTGAAAGTAGACATAGCAAAGTGATTGATAGAGGATCAGTTAACTCATTTATCCCTTTTCTCTGTTCATGATTTGCTTATAAGCGGTGAAGTATTTCCCAGGTGGGTGGTCCTCACCCGCTTGTGGAGCTACAGGTAAATGTCTGCTCACTTGGGGCTTGTTTTTGTCATTGGTGACCTCCAGGAGTCAAAAGTCTGCAGAAGTAGCTAAAACAAAGAGAAGTCAGCAGAGACCTTTCTGTAGATCATCCTGTCATGAGCAAGATATTAGTACCTGTCCCTAAAAAGCAGAGCCAACAAGTGCATTTGGTCAAGTCAGCACTGAAGCTGTGACCACAAAAGGGGAAGGGCCTGGGGGCAGGTTGCAGAGAGGATGACGAAAACTGTTAGTTAGACAGCTAGGTGGGGTGGAAAAATGAGAGCAGTAGGAAAGCTTAGGAGAGATGGATCAGGCAGAGAAAGAATGAGAACAACACCGCTTCAGTAAAGAGAGCAGGAGTCATGACACCATAAAAACGAAAGTAGCAGACCAAATTTTCATGGGGTGGTAACATGGTGTTGTGACCATGCCAGTTTTCACCAGGTTAGGATGTCTCACTCCTTGTAAAGGGGCTGATGGGCTTGTCTTGCTGAAAAACATCCTGCTGCTCAGTGAGCAGCAGTGGCCCTAACGCAGGAGTTACAGGGGTGTGTCCAGTCACCAGCACTGTGCTGGAGGTCAGAATTAGATGATCATAATTTTCCCCTCTGGCTTTAAAATCTATTAACAGCTATTTTATGATGCTGATCATTTATCAGTGCACTGCAGACTGCAAGAGCAGGACCACCATGATATACTTCATAGTTAATTTATTTCCATTAGTTCACAGCTAAACTTAATTTAAGAGAATGTCTAAAAACTAACTGGATTGGGAAGGAGAAAACCTAAAGATTTTCCAGTATAGAACTATTTGGGGAAAAGAAAAAAGGAATTTCTAGAGCTGTGAGTTGTTGTGGGGTCTCAAATGCAGGTGTTTGACACTTGGTTGTGGCACTGACACCAGCCTGTGGCGCTGATACCAGCCTGTTCCAGGAATGCCCCACATTTTCCAGCACATGATAAAGATTAACATGTGTGCCCAGACAGATGCATGCTCAAGGCTCCTCCAGCATGGCTCTCTTCATGACTGAAGCTTTGCTAGTGAAAACACTATTTGCAGCAAGGACTTGTATACAGTTTAATTACTTTATCCTTCTGGTGGGTAATATTAACTGTTCCTGAAAACAAAGCATGTCCTGCCACTTCTGCAAATCTCTCTGAGCTGACACACACTCTGTCCCTCAGTCCACATCATCCCTGGTGTATGGAGACAGTAAAATGGGTTTTGCTGACGACAAAGAGAAAGGTGACTTGCTCTGCAACTGGTGCCAAGCAGAAATGGAGACAGGCTTGATGCAGAACAAAAAGATTAACTGGTTGCACCATTTTTCCTCTCTGTTTTGTTCTCTTTCTTCTCTTTTTACCTTTCTTCCTGTCACAACCTTGCTGCAACATGAGGGAAAAGGGATCCTTGAGGAAGCAGCCTGGTCACTTCTCTAGCATAGCAGTTCTTCTCCAAGTGCTACTTCAAGCACACATGCTTCCAGGAACCAGGTGGTTTTAGCTCCAGGTTAAATCTTGCCACACACCCCACAGCAGGATTGTCTCACAGAAGGATAGGGATGTTATTCTGATGATGTAGGAAAAAGTTAACTTTTTTTTTTCCACTTGCATACATTACAGTGGTTTATTTTTTTTTCCCTGAGAACTTAATCTTCTATATTAAATTAAGTCAAATAATCCTCTTGTCACTATAAAAATAATTACCATAGCTTTTTGAAAAGAACATAGGAAATAAAAGATTTTTTAACCCCCAAAACCCAGACCTTTTCTTTCCAGCATTATTCTAATGAGCAAAACAGTGTTAGATTTAAAACTGCAATTAAGATGAGAGTACAGAAATGACCAGCTTTATTTTTTTACCATATCTGCTGTTGTTGATGCTGCTAATAGGTTCCACAAGGCACTAGTACTAATTGGCTTAACACCAGATAAAACTAGATTTTCTTTTAGGCAGATATTAAAAAAAAAAAATCTAGGGAGAGTAAAATCTCTTTGTTTTTCAAGCATAAGAACTCCAGAGACAAGGAATCAACTCCTCCAGGTCTCATCTCAGTATTGAATGTTCTCCCCTAATTTCTGTCATCAGTCCAAGCTCTGTCTCCTCCATCCCTGCTGATGCACCAAGCACAGAAATAGTCCCAGTGGGAGAGGAAGAAATGACCCTTAATCAGTAATATCCCTTTGCATCTCTTAGAAGTAGCACTATTTTTAGTAGTTTTCTTTATACAAATTACTTATATTCCTGTGCTCTTTGGCACAGATCCGTTAACCAAATGTACTTTAATGTCAGATGTATGACCATTACAAAATAAAAACTGAACTAACATGACAAGGTTACTGATTGCTAAGACACACGGGGCCAGGGTTTTAATCCCCGCTGGATGAAACTCTCTACTCCCTGTGCATAGGCATTTTCTGCATTGGGACCATAAGCCCTTAACGGAACTTCCCAGCACAGTCCCCAAAGGGCAAGAAGATAAAGCTGAAATAACTGTGTCTGGCACTGGTGCACTTGTCCTGGCCATAGACAGGGCTACTCTTCAGATTAGCTAAGGCATGAGCATTTGTGTAAGTCAGGACAGCAGGAATTGACCCAATATTTGTAGAGCGCATTTTGAATTGTAAAGTTTATTTTCTCCTATCAACTCCCTTGTTTTCCACTGTTAAACTACAAGGATTTTATTGCACTGTTATTAATTTCATGACAGTCCTGAAAAGTATCCTGAGATCAGCTCATTTTGCTTGTACAGGCCTTGCCGCCTTGCCTTGCAAAATGGCTGAAGTCAGCGGGTTTGAACAATGACTCAACACGCATGTTGCTTTCCCGCGTCAAGACATCTTGGTTTACTCCCCAGCCATGGCTAATGATGTCTCCAACATTGTCTGCGCCGCTCTGGGATTTGTTTGTTTGTTTATAGCAGCAGCTTCAGCAAGAGGCGGGAGCGTGAAGCATCGCAGAGCTGATGTAAAGACAGCAAGAGTCTTTTGTAATTCCTTGTAGCTCTTTCAAGTACATCCATTTCTTTGACACTGATGCTGTTGTATATTTTAACCAAACACACATGAACAAAGAACTCAGTCCTGAAGCCTTTGCTTATTCAGTGTCTGAGAAAGAACTTCCAGATGTTCCTTATAGATATTTAAACTCTTTTAATCTAAATTTGAATTTTGCATCTAGTATCAGTGAGTGTAGCTCCCTATCAGAATTTGAAGCCTGATCTGGAGGAGAAAGTTTAATGAGCATGTTGATGCCCGCTAGTAGAAGCTGTCCTGAGACATTTTCACATCCAGGAGAGGATGCCAGCTTCATACTCCAATTACTTTTAAGATATTCCTGAGCCTCATCCTGCAGATTTATTAAGGTGAAGGATGAGTGACAATATTCACATTGCTTTTGTGGAGAAAGTCTCTAAATGCAGAGGCAAATTTCCCCGCTTCTCATGCCATCATCTAGCATCTCCCATGATTTTCTGTCTCTGTGGTATCACTAATTTACCAATCTGACATTCCAATCCATCACAAACTCTAAACATTATGCTTATGTGTGTGTTTTACTTCTTTATTTTTTAACTAGATGTACACAAATGAATACTGACTTCAGGTCTAATACCTGATTTACACAGATGCAAATGCATTATTATGCCTTTAATTTGCAAGCATGATTAATATAATTAAAGGCATTTGTGCTTTTTAGCCACACAATTGCATATGGCTTTTAAAAAGAATGATCTTCCTGAAGGATTTTTCCCCACTAATGAACATAATGATTGAACATCAGGTACAGAGCCACTCTGCAGGCAAGACAGTGATAGTCTTGTAAAATGAGGTCTCTCATATGGGTTGGTAGTTGCATCGTCTGAATATAGCCCTATTACCAAACAGGCATGATTTTTGCTGATCATTCTGGCATACAGTCCTTTCTTTTGGATGATGGAGGGGGATGTACAGGAGGACAAATGTATAATAGTCCATAAATATAACATTCCTCATTTAAGTGATCTTTCCAAAAAGTAAAAACTTTTCTAAAAATGCTTTAATACCATATAATCTATTCTACTTCCTGTGTAAAAGCAGAAACAGCTTAAAAATTCAATAATTTTGTCTAAAATATTCCTGAGCTAGTCATTTGTATGCTGGATTTCCACTTGATGCAATATGAAACCGTGGAGATACCTTATCACACTCTGAAAGCTGACATTATAAGGCACTACTGAAAATATTGCAGAGCTTTGCATAGCAAAGAACACTCAGCCAGGTAGGTAGTGAGCATCCCGTGTTTTTAAACACAGACACCTTTGCTGCTTCAGTACTTTTAGAAGTTTGGGAGACAAGCATCTAGCCCATAGTATTTATATAATTTTTGAGTGTCACAGGAAAAAAAATATGAAATTGAAAGAAAAGAATTAAAAAAAAAGGAGAAAAAGCAATCTTGCTGGGAAAGTTTCAGGGCCTCAGTTCTTGCATATTGTTGTTTTTACCCCAGTCAGTCTCTTTTACTGAAGGCTGAGCAAACAGACAGAAGGATGTCTCTGCTTTGGAGAGATTACAGGTTAATCAGATCTGCCAAGTGTCTTCTCTCTCAACACAGGACAGCACTGGCACAGCGTGACAGCAAAGGCGGTGTCCCCAGCTCAGTGCCCACGCAGCTGGGGCTGCCCCTGCGGCGTGCCACACAGGCTGCTCCTGAGTAGAGCACCCCGTGGCACAGCACCCCTTTTTCTGACGGAGCGGCTCGGCCGCACAGGGTACGCTGGGGTCCCACCGCAAGGGACCAAGGCGGTTGCTGCGGCAGTGCGCACATGTTCAATACCAGCCTGGCTACTAGCAAATAGCATCAGGGGATGCGTGGTCCTGTGCGTAGTGTGGCAGGCTGAGCAGCGCTGTTTCGCTCACTCACGTGGTCTCCCTTCATAGGGAATAGCTTGTCACTGGGCACCTCACTCACAAATGCCTTTATAACACTGCTAAATACCAGCACTGCAGCCTGTCAGTATCTTGGTTAACGTAGAAGGCTAACTTCTTACCATATGCAATGCTGGCACAAGATCTGTCAAAACAGAGAGTAATAAAAAATGAGGGATAATCTTTAAAAGCATCTGGTTTTGATACAACATGTGGGCTGGTTTTAAGATTTTATTTTTCTGCTTCATGTAAAATTTTATATTTACGTTGTAGTTTCATTAGGGAAGGCTGTACTTTCAGATACCTCTGGTTTTCAAGCAGGATCTCAAGCTTTCCTGCCTGGTTTTCCTGAAGCCTTTGGAATTGGATCTGAATTTCACATGGAATCAGAAACAGCATTTATGTAGATTTAAAAAAAATAGGTTTTAAAGCATCTCCCAGTGGCTAAATCCTTTGCTTGCTGATGATAAGGAAACACCTTTTTTGCTAGCGGTTTACTGCTGGTTTCATGGCTTTGTAAATCTAAGCTTTAATTTTTCCTTACACTTCTGCTTATGTCCAAAGGTGTTAAAGTTGAACTATCGTGAAATTAATTGCTTCAGGAAACATGGCATTATTTTTCGCCCATCTCTGATGTTCATATTGCCATGGAGGGAGGGAGAGAGATAGACAGGGAGGTTTCTGAACGTTGTAGTAGACAAGCTGATTGTTTGCTTTGCTGATAAAGAGAGTGACTCCTTCAAAGTGGAGTAGAAAGCTGGCTAGGGACTTCGGCTGTAACATCACACACAGCTGCAGTAGGAGCAGAGTCGATATCATGCTTTGTGGGCCACCGAGTGTGTGGGAATGAATGCTTTATGATCACGTTTAGAGGAGGCTGAACCACATCTAAACAAGCAAAAGAGTTTTATATTCTGAAAACTCAAACCTTTGGAGAATGTCCTATATATTCTGTGTTAATAAGAAGTTTAGTAAAAAATTATTCTGAAGATTTACACAGAAACATAAACACATACAGATGCAAATTTGTATAAAGCACAATGGAAGAGGGGAGATAGATTTAGATGTGAATGCAAGAAGGAAAAACTAAACACAGTTCGACTGTTGCAGCCAGAAAATGAATTAGTACTGCATTTTTCTGCCAAACACAGAACATGCATCTCATTTTTAATTGTCTCCTGAGCCACGCATATGCAGCTAAATAGATGTGATAAAAGGTCAGGGGTTTTAAGCTCCACACTGAAACAATAGAAGAGACAGAACTAAAAGGACCTGAGACCTTTTGCATCTCGTAAGGACAAATAAGGCGACTTCAGTGTGGTAATTTACATTTGATCCTGTCTCATGGAGTTCAGGGACATATTGCCCTTTCCCTGTCCCATAGAGGACCAGATTTCTTCCTCACCTAAACATTTACAAACTCTTTGCTCAAACACTTCCCAGGCAGGGCAGGAGGTTAGAGCACACCAGGGCTGACAATGATGCTGGTAAACTTCAGATGATTTACAAATCTTTCCATCTTAATTATCAGAGTCTCCAAACGTTTATTTCTCTCCTGCGGTTTGCTGTTTTCTCAAACTCTGAATCTAATAAATCCCATTCCTCTGCCAGTAATGAGAGGGAAAAAAAGCAGCCCTGTGAAAAAATGTAAAGGACCAAAGACCACATAAGCATCTGCGACTGTAAGGATCTGCCCTCTCTGCAGTCAGATTTGCCCCCATCTGCAGAGGCTCCAGAGGCGATCTGTGAAAACCATCATCTGATTCTTCCACTTCCTTGCTGAGGGCCCTCTCGGAGGGCAAGTCTCACGGCTGGCTGCCTTGTACTAGCCTGTGCAGTGGCCCTCTCACTTCTCCATAACCCTCCTCCCTGACGTTAGGCTTTCCCCTTCCTACTGCCTCCCCAGGAGGACTTTCTACCCCCCCTCTTCCTTTTCCAGTTTGTGCCCATCCTTCCCTAGCCACAAGTGATGAGCCTTTTCATCTTTGTCAATAGCAGTGATGGCAAATATCTTTCTCTGTTTCACCTTCCTGGCACTGGAGGTAGCCCTGCTGGGCTGTAACTCATTTTGGTGTGCTGCCAAGGAGGAGTAAGTTTTGGTAGACTCTGTGTTTAGCTCCGTGACAGCACTCGGGGCTTGTTCTGCTCAAAACTACTCATAATAAAAATTATTTATTAGGGGCATCTTTTCCCAAGACTCTTTTGAAGAATTGACCCTGATATCTTTATCTGTGTGTTTGTGGGGACACACACATAGAAAAAGCAGTGCTTTTTTTTTAGTATTAGACATCTCCGTGCAACAAATACACAATTTTTCTTTTCTTTTTTTTTAAAGTATGGCCAACTTTCAACATTACCGTACAGCATTTCACTTACCCTGCTTAGTATTGAAGTGGTGTAGTACTGGGATAAAGTTACAGAAATCTGAAATCAAAAAGTTTTTTATCCATTTTAAGACTTGCTCAGAGTCATCTTAAAGTTAGGAATCATGCAGAAGGTATATCCTTTGGAAAAGGAGCAGAGATTTCACTGCAGTCTTTTTATTCCTCTTTGTTTGCAAAATAGTCCTTCTTTCACTTTAATAAATAGAAGAATTAATGAAAGCTTTTTTTGGCAGCCTGGCTATTACTTTTATATAGCCATCAAAAGGAAATGTGAACAGGATTGACAATTTCATTTATCTTTGTGATAGAAATGCAAAGTAAAGAATTTGTAGCAAGTTGTGTGCACATCATAATAAAAGGGCAGTAAGAAGCCCTCTTCCAGCCAGTGCAATTTATTTACCTCTTTTCAAAATCAACTTCTCATTGTGTGCCTACAAATCTGCCTGCTCTGAATATGCATTCAAAGAGAAAGAAAACAGGACAACTTTGAAAGGATATTACATAGGAAATTGCAAAAAGTACTTTATAATTACTTGGAAGTTTTCTCAAATTGGACAGTGTATTTTTGTGCATTTCGATAGGCTATAAAAGTGCACTCGGCTGATGATGATGGAAAAGGGAAACCGGTGTGAGAGTAGCGTGGTGTGTAGGTCCACTCTTGCTTGTAGCAGTATCAGTGTGTGTCAGTCGCCAGTGAAGCTGTGACTGCCTGCAAATGCTCTCATCTACAAAGGGTCAAAGAACAGAGAAAATTATGACCCTGAGACGGAACTGATTCATATATGCTGTGATTAGATACTGTTATGTGGAAAGGAGCATAAGATGAAAAGGCTGAAATTAAGACTTGGAAGAGCTAGTTCTCCTTTTCCAGCACAGGGGCTTCTCCATTGCACCCATAAGATGAAGATTATTAGCTGTCTAATGTGGGTTATTCCACAGATTCCAAACCACTGTTTAAAAACATCCAATTTTTGTATAACGATTTGAAGGAGATGGCCCAAATCTACTTGCCCCAACCTGCTCTGTCCCACCCATTCAGATACACCAGGTATGTCAGCCCTCACAGCTACAGCCAGGGGCTACAGCTTCACACATGCATCTGTGTGATGCACCTGGCTCATCCCAAGTTGGAAGAAGGCCCCAGTGGAGTTAGCCAGTATCAAGTGTCCTGAAAGCCTTTTCCTGCTAAGATCGTTGGGTAAAGGAGCCACTCAGTTCCATTAGCAGGCCTGGCACCCTCTGCACTTACTAATTATAATGAATGTAAATAGTAATAATAAAATTTATATAAAAAGTAGTCAGGGTTTGTTACTGGAATGGAAGAGAAATTTGCTCCTTAGGCTGAGGGAAGAAGCATCACCAAAGGTCTAGAAAGACTTAGTTCTGGGCACAAGCAAGGCAGTCTTTTTAAACATGAATGCTGTAGCGCCCAAATTTTAGATCATCAGCCATGGGAGGTGAATCACAGAATCACTAAGGTTGGAAAGGATCTTCAAGATCATCAAGTCCAACCATTAATCCAGCACCACCATGTCCCCTAAACCATGTCCTGAAGCGCCACATCCACACGTTTCTTGAACACTTCCAGAGATGGCGACTCCCCCCCCTCCCTGGGCAGCCTGTTCCAACGCTTGACCACCTTCTCGGTGAAGAAATTTTTCCTAATATTCAATCTAAACCTCCCCTGGCGCAACTTGAGGCCATTTCCTCTCATCCTGTCGCTGGTTACTTGGGAGAAGACAAACAGCCTCGTCGCCATAACCCCCTTTCAGGTAGTTGTAGAGAGTGATAAGGTCTCCCCTCAGCCTCCTCTTCTCCAGACTGAACAACCCCAGTTCCCTCAGCTGCTCCTCATAAGACTTGTGCTCCAGCCCCCTCACCAGCTTCATTGCCCTTCTTTGGACATGACAATGAGCAGCTGGGTGAAAAATAACAGGCTCCCCATGCCACTCCAAGATGGAATTTCCATAATGTCCTGCCCAAGAAACAGATCATCGCCATCCCTGTTTACCTACACCAAAGTTTTATGTGGTTCTTTGTCCTGGAGATAAGATACAGACTCTGCACAGAAGAATGTTAAGCCAAAGACTCACAAAACCTCCAGTCCAAAGGCAGGGATAAAAACAAAAGCATTGTTGAGTCCAAGATAAAAAGGATTTTTGGCATTCGGATTGGCAGCATTAGCATGAGTTATCAGGAACTCCTTCTTCCTTCCCTCTGCCTCTCATACCAGCACAAGTCAAATGCAGAAATAACAATAATTCTTCAGTAGAAACAACGCTGCATTTCATTGAATTTGCAAAAATCTGACAAATCTAACCAACCATTAAAATGTGTAATAACAATGACAACAAAAAAGCATGCTTTAAGGAGTATGCACATGTAAATGCAGATGATGAAGAAACATAAGTAGAATTTCTGACTCATGATGAAGAGATTGAATAGTCTGGTCAGACAGTGTTAGTAATTCGTCATTTATTTATTAACTTGTACTGTAACATACTCCTGTTTATTTTGAGTGCAATGGCAAAGTATAGCTGCACAGAACGCAGGCAGAGAGCTAGCTAAAGGATAGCTTTAGGACAGATGGTACCCTAGATTTGTAAGAAGGCCTTTCTATAATTAACAGTGGATTCACCACATCCAAAACATTTGCTCGTGTAATTGCCTCTGTGTATTATCAGGGTTGTACTAAAGCCTATCAATTACTTTGCAGAATTCATAGAAATATAGACATCTAATATATTGGAGAGTAAAAGGTGAGCCATTAGCTGCATTTTTAATTTAACAAATTTAACGTTATAAATAAGATTTTTTTTCCCCCCAGGCTATCATTTCTAATTATGCACCTATATAAATTCATGCTATGCTATTAACATTTCATAAACTACAAAGGCAGTTTTCAGTCTGTGTGGAATATTGTAGAAAAATTTCTGTGCAATACAACTTAATAGCATATGAAGTTATAGCCCAAACACTTGTTCAATGTTTTTGGAAGCAGCTCTATGTCAAAAGTGCAGCTGCTTTTTCTACCTGGGTAAGTCACAAGTTCAAGTGCAATCGGGTGAACATTTTAGTCTTAGCTTAACCTCTACCATTAGACAAAGAGTCTGGAAAGCTATCAGCTATTGCTCAAGAAAAGGTCAAAAATAACTGCCAAAAAGACTCAATTCTTTGTTGCTGGATATAGAGGTTGATCCAAGTGCAGCCAAAACAACAACAAAAAATATCTTGCAAGAAAAGCTAACTAAAGATGGCAGTATTTTAAAGACATAAGTTACTACAGCAGTTACAGTGGAGGGAGAAATCTACCTGCTTTGTTAATCATCTCTGGTGTTAGCTTTACCCCTGAAAAGGTGAGACCTTCTGGAGGTTTCATGAAAGTAGTGCCCATGGGCGGCAGCTACCTAGCACTCAGGAGGCCACCACAGCCTCGCTGCCTGCATCCCCATGTCCCTGTGTCCTATCCGTCACTCCCCCCAGCTGCTTCCCAGAATGGTTGGGCACAACAGAGAATTTCCCAGAGAGTGAATATCTCCTGTGCTTCTGCTCTCCAGAGCCTCATTCTTCCACTGTGAGCCCTGGTGGTTTTCTGGGGTAAGAGCGAGCTTTTTTTTTTTTTTTTTGGCTTCTTCAGAAGTTCCCCTGCCCGTCCCTCCCCTGGGTTGCTTTAGGTGCTGGTAACTGTCTACACATACAGAAAGACACAGATTATTCCAGCAGATCCCTCTTCCTTCCCACAGTACCTCTCCCCTTTCTGTAGGGCCATGCTGTAACATAGGAATTATTTAAAAAATGGATTAATGTGATTTCTTTTGGCCATGACTATCATCACCAACTTCACGCCCCTGGTTTCCAGAGATCTGCTTTTGTCTTGATGGTATTGCGTTGACAGAGAAGCTATAGGCAACAGATGAGCTTCCTAATGCAAAAAACATTGTTTGTTATTATCAGGATTTTCAACAATTGTTAGCTAATCTGTGATTCACTGTGATGCACTTCACCAGAGCATCATTAGCCAACCAGTCCTGCCTATTTGACTTGGCATTTCTCATCCACAAAACGCGGCCATGATGTTGGACTTTAGAAGATACCTTCCCTGACAGCAGAAAGTATTTTGTACAAACTCATATGCAGCAGTGAGGAATCATCACCCATAAAATAAAATAATCAAGCAGATTATGTAATACTGATAACCAGTATAAGATGAAGCATGGTAAGGTTATGATGTTGAAAGCCGAAGACTTTCCCTTTTAAAGATATTTCTTAAATTTTTGAGGTAGTGTTTATAGAAAAAGCCATGTGTGCCACCCAGGAAGAAAACACAGAAAACATTTTGGTGAGGTTTTGGCTTTTGGGAGCAGGTCTCAGAGACAAAGGCAGGTAGTTCAGGCAGTGCAAAGCGGCCTCGCTCCAGCGCAGTGATAGTCCCCAGAGGGGTGGTCCTCGTCCCTGTGCCTGTTGCCCTTGTGCCAAGACAGCAAGGCGTGCTCAGCCCCAGCATGCTGCGGCCGGCGCCGGCAGCAAGGAGCAGGACTGGTGCGCCTCACTGCCCAGGTATGCAAAAGTGCTTCTGACATTTCTCCCCATTTGTTAGAGCGACCATCTGGACAATGGACTTGTTCTGAGGTGTAAAGCACAGCTCAGAGAAGCTTTATTGCTAAGAAAGATGCAATAAAAATAGATAAGCAGAAAACATCACATGTAGAGCTTTCATACACAGAATAATAATGCTGGGAAAACAGACTGAACTTCCATATACGGTGGCTTAAGTTGGAAGCACTGGAATAGACCATAAGTGCACACACAGCTTGTGAGAAAAATACTGATTTTGTTGGGACAGAAAACTCTAATCAGTGCTTTAAGTTTTCCTCGCAGTGTTCATCTGCCGATAGTATTGTGGCTGAATTTATTCGGGTTATCACTGCAGTGAAACTCTTCATAACTGCTTCCTGGTTTCCTCCTGAAAACCTAAACTCCACAGTAGCAGAAACTAGTGAGTGGTAGCAGGATCGCTGCTGTATGCAAAGAGCTCTAAGGGAGAATACATATTATAGTCAACTTTATACAGGATTATGAGGATTATCTCCTAAAAAAGATCAAATTAAAGC
>NW_010554020.1:0-10716 GCF_000687285.1 Phaethon lepturus | reverse complement strand
CTGCTGAACAATGGAAATTGCCATCTCTAACTAGTAGTGTAGTCGACTTATTTAAACAAATATCTATTTTTACATGGTGGATTAATCTCAGATTAGTGAAGTAAAAGCCTTAATGTTTAAGTAGGTGCAAATATTTGGATTCTAGCATTTTTATAGAGTTGTTACTGTTTATTTCAAATACCTTTTGCTAAGTGATACGATTTATTCTGTGGCTAATCAAATACGTACTTTTATGTTCTTCCTGTTGGTTGCAATACACTTAATGTGGGTGCTGATCTGAGCAGCCTGTAGGTGCCTGGGCCTGGGACAGAACGTGCCTTGGCACAGCTGGGCTAGAGCTGCAGTCCCCCAGCCACATGCCCACTGCCCGCTGGGTGGTTACCCAGCCCAGCAGCTGAAATACCTCATGAATGTCACCCATACAGCCTGAGTCCCAGAAACACAAATTAATTCCTAGCATGCTATGAATCCTGTCCTTTCCAATTCACCTGGATACCTGCTTCTGCCTTTGAATGACTGCCTGCAGTGAACTGGACATGACTGAATTACAGCTTGAGAAATAATCATTCTGCTCAAAAATTTTCACCACGTAGAAGTCTCAAATCAGAGCAAAGTCACATCTGAGCATCAGGACTCTTACCCACATAAGAGACAAGGAAGGGAGAAACATATGTATGCATCCAAGTTTAGCTATCTATGTGTTACCACCTCCTCCTGACAGTCAGTAGAGCATTCAGAGGGAGCATCAGAAGTCAGACACACGCTTATCCCTAACAGGAGCCACTTTAAACAAATGTGTGTTGCAACTTTTTTCTAAGACTCTGCAAATGGAACTATTTGTCCACAAAACACTTTCTTAGAACTATTTGCTTACCTCTAAGGATTAATTTCATTAAGATCTTTCATCTCAGACTCTTTTCCAGGATGCTTTTGGAGATTAATTGCTGGAACTTGTGTATTTCTACAGTGGTCACTATCATTATTTTAATCTAGCAAAACCTTATTTAATTTTTTGTAAAAGTCAGATTCTCCTGAGCATTTCCTTGAATCCGTCTTCCCATATGTTCAGTACTTCATCTGAGTATTGAGCTTTGTCTATAGCCAGTATTTTCTGCCAACCCTCTCTCAAGACAAGCTCTTGTCTGCTGAAAATTGATTATTAGTTACCACTCTAATGAGCAACTTCTAATCCACACATACCAAATGTGCCACTGAGGTTCAGTTTTGGTGTTCCCTATTAGAATCTGTACAAAGGGCTGACACAGAAAACACCCATCAGAAGTTAACCAGTTCAGATCTTGGGAAAAGGGAGGTGAGAAAGGGTAATTTTTAATCTCATTTCCCTGAGAACACTGAGAAAAACATCAGAGTCTGCCTATGAAGGATGTGGAATCAAGAGCAATCTGCCTTTCAGTTCCCATCTTCTTTCCTTTCCTTGTGGCAGCATGTCCCCAGGTCATCTGGTACCACAATCTCTTTGGAGGGTGGGGAGAGGCTGCTATTCCTGCACCATCTGTGACCACACAAGTGACTTAAATCCCATAAATTCGTGAAATGTTGTTGGTCTTTAGGGGCTGTGCAACTCTTTCTCCTTTGGGAAAATTTGGTTTAGGCTTGTGGGCTGCAGGAAAATTACCCAAAAGAAAATTCATCTGGGCAGGAGGAGGCTCCGACCTTGCCAGCCAGAAGTCGAGAAGCAGAGGCATCACTCACATTTATCAGTTTCTCAGGTCACTCACTGGACCGGTCCCTATTTCCAAGCTCTGAACATAGCCCTTCACAAGTGACTGCCAACATCTGCCTGATACACCTGCTGACTGGTTTCCTTCATTTTGGAGGATAAGCAGTTCAATTTTCCGGATGGATTTTTCTTCAGAGTCCTTTGTACCATGGCCATAAAATGTTAATGTATCAATAGGCCATAGCCAGACTTCCACAGCGTCACCTCCCAGATCAGCACTTACTCCTCCACGTGCATCAGCCCCGCGGCTTTCTAACTACAGCAAGCACCAAGGAAACACTAGCAAGTAATTGATCCTGCTTGAACAAAATAGTCATTTCAATTCTAATTTAGGAGCCATAGTCTCTAACAGTCTTTCTGAAAGACTGGGATGTGCGTTGATTTACCAACAGATGGAAGAGAGACATTATTGATGAAAGGGTTATCTGCTAACCGAAAAATACATGTCCTTTCACATTCTCTTCTCTGTTCCACAAACGCATGCTGCAATGAGAGGGGTGTGGAGGTGACCCCCTCTCAGGCAGGCTGCTGCAGGCTGTGGAGATGCTCTGCTGGCATCTCCATCCAGGCTGCTTTCTCCCAGTGCCAGGGTAGCTGGGAGGAATGGGAACAGAATAGGGAAACTGGCCCAAAGTTTATTTTTATTTCGTATAAAGAAAAGTAATAGAAATTATTAAGTCAAAGCATCTAATTCATCTGTACAGCACGAGGTCAGGTGTTTCAGCTGATAAATGAAGACATCGACTTATTAGCCCAGTTTTGGCAGAATTATTAAGAGCATGTTTACATTCAAGCTCATTAAGGGAGACATCTAAAACCAGAAGCATCCAAAATTAATGGATGCTTTTTGAAACTGTTGGCTTCAATGAGTTGTGTTGCATTCTTTTATTAAGTGCATAGGTTTTAGTGGTTTAGGTAGAGAGCAGCTGCAGATAGCTCCTTAAAAAA
The DNA here is from genome assembly GCF_000687285.1 of Phaethon lepturus. Lineage (NCBI taxonomy): Eukaryota > Metazoa > Chordata > Aves > Phaethontiformes > Phaethontidae > Phaethon > Phaethon lepturus. The sequence continues at coordinate 8,027 of NW_010554020.1, read as the reverse complement.
TAAAAATACAGTCTTGAGCTGTAAAGGAAAATTAATTGAATACTTAGAATCCTTTCTGTGTGTCATCCCAGATATGGTGTGTTTAATACAAGGTGCTTGTGCCTAATATGATTTTCCGTGTTGTATGTGCTTTATATATAGCATAACATTCTTGTCCTACTTGAACTTTTCTTTTTCTTGCACTCTGTTCTTTTATGCTCTAGTATTAACTGGAAAGATGGGGTTTCTGTACATTTTCTGATTGCACTGATTTAACAAAGGTCATGATTTTGGCTTTATCAACTAGCCACATTCCACTGTCAACACCTTTCCTCTTGCTATCTCACTCACTCGTGAGTAGTACACGTGACATAGTACATCAGTATGCTATGTACTTAAATCCCTAACTCACAGTTGCAGTAACTTGCATCCATTTGGAGTGTTCCCCTTTGTTCTCACAGCCTAAGTGATGTTTATAAAGTTATTTAATATAGAAAAGCTTATAAATCATTTAAAGCACAACAAGTCTGAATCCTGAGTATCTATATATATATACTACAAATAGAGAAATACAGCCCTATATAAAATAAAATGTATTTTATTTTAAACTGTTATTAGAACAATTGGTCCTGGCAAAAGCCGCACAGGAAGGATAGCCCCATACCTGGATAATCATAGCGGTGAGGCCAGGAAACAGAGGCCATCGTGCTGCAGAGGATGCTGTAAGTCCTGCTGGCTCAGCTTTCTTCCTCACTTCTGCAAGAGCAGTATCCTCTCTGCCATAGCAGCTTGTTTCTATGAGCTACCTAGCAGGAAACCTAATGCAACAGTGTTTAATCAAAAATGTTTTCATACTAGCTTTAGCTTCATCTTTTGACCAGAGGGATGCAAGACATGACTTTTTAACAGCAACATTTTTTTCTTCCAGTAGTTTATCAAGTATTTATTATTTTGAAAAAATACCACAAACACAAGGAAAAGAAATCAATGCATTCTAAGCAAATAAAACTCATTTCCCCACCTCTAGTTAATCAGGCTTTATTTGCTTAGTATCTGTGATGTTGCAGTAATTATACTAATTCTCCAGTCATCCATTGAGTCTCTCTTGAAAAACTGGATAGATGTGACTGGAATTTCTAATTCTTCTGATTTTTTAGCTTTGTACTAGTGGAGAGCCTAACATGATGTGATCCTGGCAAAGCAAATAATAAAAAGGAAAGGAGAAATTATCTTAGCTTTTTAACAAGTAAAGCAAGCTTTCCAGTTTTACATATGGAAAATATGTATTCTTCTTTTAATCTTGCACAGTAGGTCATCTCCTCACCCTTTACATTAGGAGCCGGCAGATTGCTGAGGCACTTATATTGCAGCTCACACAGAAATGCTTGCAGAACTGAGGCCTTAGCATTTAAGAGGTTGTGGCAGATCTTGTCTGATCTGTTGGTTTCTTGTATGGATTTTTTTCCACATGACGTCCTGGGAGTTCTTTGAGGTCAAATATATGTCAATTTTCTGTGTGGGAGATGTTACTAGTTCCTGTGAGCCCAGCGGGAAATACAAGGTATTGCCTAACGCAGTGGTAGTCTCTCTTGGACTTAACATTCTTTTTTTTAGTAACATTTTTAGTAGCGTTCTTTTTTCAGACTTTATTAATATTTTGGCTTAATTCCCCATTAATTATACTGCTGTAAGAATGTGATGAAGCAGGATGTTGGTAAACTATTGTTAAAATTATTTTGTAGATCCAAATGTTGAATATTTTGAGTTTTGTCAATGAGTTTATCTCTTTCAAAGGATGATTATACTTTTTCCCAGAAGAAGGACAAGCATTAATTTATTATCTATAAAATATTACTTTATAATAATTATCTTTAAGATATAACATATTACAAGACAGTGATCAAATATTGTTTATACAGATCCTGATGTAAGTTAAACACAAACATGTTACTCAAAGGGAATAACCGCATTATGTAGGTAGAGACACTTCAGACGCAATACTCGCCTCTGTACCGTCAGGAACTGCTGGGACCTCTTGGAGTCAGAGCTTCTCATGGTAATGTTGAAGTTTGGTTGCTTCCCTGTATTTAGTGTACTTCTGCAAAGCAGAGTATTTTTTATAATTCCCAAGACTGAACTGAGTTGGCTTTTAGTCCGTTACTCTGCCTCTGGGTGATCCACCTCATTCAAGCTCTTCCCAATAAATTTACTAGATCCCTTTTCGTATGCAGGGGTTGTACCAAGCAGTGGAGGTGCAGCAGCTCCGATCTGCTGCAGGATGAGCTGCCGAATGGCAACCCCACGTGCTGATGGACCTGACAGATGACCATTTTTATATATTGTCTTCCGGTGCCATCTTAGACTCCTGTGTAAGTGTTAGGCAGCTGGCATCATGTCTTTTACTAAAACAGGCTATACGCCACAAATTTCAGATAAATTTTACAGTGTGGAGTAATCTGATTTTCTGACTGCTTTTGATTTTATCATAAGCACAGTGTACTAGAAGATGAGTTATTGTTGCATTATTATGAATATATGTTGCCCTCTTTTTCCGTATGTTCTTGTATGAGTGTCTCATACTGATAGACTGTTTAACAAAGAATATCAGATAAGAAAGTTACATAAAGTAGAAACTAAAGGCAATTAAAAGTGCATTTGCTGCATGAAGTGAGAACTGTGCCTAGTCAGAACGCAGAAGCGTGCTTTCTACCTTAATCAGTTTCATGGAAAGTAAAATGAAGCTTTTTGGTGGAAATGTCACTTGTTCAGAGTAAGGATGAATAAACCAAGGACATAGCACAATCTGACAGTTTTAACCCTGAATTTCTGAATATAAGACCAATCAGTTCTTTCTCAAACATTGCATTAGACTTCTGCCTATCACCTGGACCCTGGAATAACTTCAAGACACTGCAGCCCACCGCTTGCAGATGGGAAATAGGAAAGTTATCGTGCACATTGAAAACAATCCAGCCCTTTGAACTTGCAGTTTTTATGACTCTTTACAAACTTCTTATGGGAATACAAATATGCTGTCAGTTTGGTTTGGGCCTGATCAGGACTGGAATTCGTGGGGTGGGGACAACGAAGGAAAAATGCAATTACACCTCTTGATTTGATACTAAACCAGTGACATTTTAAAGTCAACCTGGCTGGCAGTTGCCAGCTTGTTGTTATGAGCTACTCTGAGGCAGAAGTTCCACAGTGAAGGTCACTGTGCTGGAAGCAGAGATGTGAACATTTTAGCATCTCTCTCTTGCCTTTTTTTGTTTGTTTCCATTCAGTATTCACTTCCGCTCCTCACCTATTTTCTAAAGGTAATACAGTTTTCAGAAGCCAGTCAGCATGCTGTCAGCATGTTCAGGCTCCTGGGGCGGCACCCCGAGTTTGCTTGAACGCTGCCTGTGAGCTGCGAGCGGCAGCACTGCCTGCTCCACTGCAGGAGCGGAGAGCCAGGACTGCCCTCCATGTTCACAGAAGTCATTTGCAAAAGCATTTACTTTCTATCCAGCAAAACTGGCCCCTGTGACTATGAAAACATGTCAGTCTAATGAGAAAAATGAGGGGAAAAAAAACCCTGGCAAAAATCTAAGAATGGAGTGCTGAACAGGACTTACTTCTGCCAGAGGATTTAGGGCAGAGCTGAATGTTGCTTAAATATGGTAGGAATACCACGTTATGGCAAGTACGTTACAGCACTTTTACAGCAACTCAAACTGTCTCGTCACATATGCTTTGTGTGTGTAAAATTGGATATTTTTGCAGCTTTCTTCTTTTCAAAGGTGACCTGCACTGTTTTAATTTCTGAATGGATTAACTCCAAACAGCAGGGTATGAATTAAAGACTCCTCAAGCAGCCATTAGAAAGTATTTTGGTTATTCAAATAATGGAGTTGTTGTTCATTTAAAAAAATTACAGGGAGAAATGTTCTTAAATGTCATCAGCTACACAGGATTGGAATGGCTTATGGGATTTCATGAGTTGCTATAAAACATGGTCCAGCAACAGCAAAAGCAGTCTCCCATTATCAGTCCCGTAAGTCCCAATGTCTGCTTAAAGCACCAGATACTCATCTGCTGTTAATTGCCACCACCTCCCGAGGTCAGCGATGTGCCTGCATTTCATATCAAAGGAGGATTTAGGCTACCAGTGGAATTTGAGAATGGGACTAAGAGACAACAAAGATGACTATCCTTTCAGGAGGAATTCTGCTGGTTTCATCCAATGGTCTCTCTGATGTACAGCAGAAAATGAGACCTTTCACTAAGTATCTTGTGAAACAGAAGGCCTGGTTAATTGTATAAACTTACATGCTTACTAATCACCAACCTCCCGAGGAAGAACTAAAAAGGGGGACTTCAAGGATTGATAACGGAAACATCTTGCTACAAGAATGTCACTGGTATGCAATCAGCAGAATCCACAGTAACTGGGGGAAAGGTAAAGGCGGCAGTGGGAGATCATGACCACCAACTGAATTGAGGGACTATGCAAATTGCGGCCCCCCAAGAGCATGCGTGATGATTTACATAGCAAGCGAGGCTAATTTAAATATAACTGACCAATAACAAGTGTTACGGTAATCACTAACCAGTGAGTGTAAATTTAGGCGGGTTTTTACTAATTAAGTAACAAGATGAATACGTAGTAGTTCCTTTGTGTAGGGTGCTAGCTTTGTGGAATACCACCTAGCACCCAGATCTGCGCAAATATGCAACAATAAAATACCTCTACTCTGTGTGTATATTGGCATGTTGCACACCGGGTAATTCTGGGACAACACATCCGGACTGGCTTCCCTAGAAAGGTGCTCAGGACCCAGGAAGGGAACTTCAGAGCTTCTCCCCACCACCATCTCCTTGGGGATGGCTTAGGGATGAAGTCACGTGGATAAAGTGACGGAGAAGAACTAAAAAGGGGGACTTCAAGGATTGATAACGGAAACATCTTGCTACAAGAATGTCACTGGTATGCAATCAGCAGAATCCACAGTAACTGGGGGAAAGGTAAAGGCGGCAGTGGGAGATCATGACCACCAACTGAATTGAGGGACTATGCAAATTGCGGCCCCCCAAGAGCATGCGTGATGATTTACATAGCAAGCGAGGCTAATTTAAATATAACTGACCAATAACAAGTGTTACGGTAATCACTAACCAGTGAGTGTAAATTTAGGCGGGTTTTTACTAATTAAGTAACAAGATGAATACGTAGTAGTTCCTTTGTGTAGGGTGCTAGCTTTGTGGAATACCACCTAGCACCCAGATCTGCGCAAATATGCAACAATAAAATACCTCTACTCTGTGTGTATATTGGCATGTTGCACACCGGGTAATTCTGGGACAACACATCCGGACTGGCTTCCCTAGAAAGGTGCTCAGGACCCAGGAAGGGAACTTCAGAGCTTCTCCCCACCACCATCTCCTTGGGGATGGCTTAGGGATGAAGTCACGTGGATAAAGTGACGGAGAGACCTGTTGCCAGAGCAAATGCTGCTGTGTTTTGGCTTATCCTAAAGGGATATCTTCTGTACTAAAAGGGAGTCTTCTGTACTAAAATCTTATTTCAAAGTGGAAAATTATAGAAATGCCATAGGGTTTCTCCATAAAAACAACCAATTTCAGTTTGCTTAGGTGTAAAATATTGTTACCTGTCTGCCACGCAGCTTAATGTAATATCTGAGTGACAGTTACAGCAAAAAAAAATGGTCATCAACAAACAACAGCCTTTACTTTAAGCACCTGAATAGTTTCCCTGCTTTCACTGAGAATCACTGGTGTGGATGGCGCTGCAGGATCACCAACTGCAAGGGGAGCTTCTCCCTGTGATATTCCTGCCTTTCATCACCTGTTCAGGGTATGAGTACAGGCAGGTGATAGCTTCTGCACAGTAGAAGTCCCTTTTGCTGGCAGGATGAAATCAATAAATGACTTCAAGTGTTGTTATGAACCTAAGAACAAAATGACTTGCACAGAATACTAGCTAGTCAGTGTAGAGGACAATAGTCCCCCATTATAACTTTAGTAGAAGAGGAGAATATTACTCTAACATGAAGACTGCGAAAAACACACTTGTGTTCCTAATTCCTTACTTTAATCAAATACAAAGATATCAGTGCTTCAGTGTTCAGCTGCTACATATAAAATTAAATTTGGTGGGTTGTAAATACAATAGAACTGAAAATTTAATGTTATAAATCAAGGGGTGCATTCAAGCTAAAACTGTCTTCAGTTCAGCAACACTATTACTACAATAACAACCTTAGATTTATTAAAATAGAACTAAGTTTAAATGCATTTGCCTTTCATTTTTATTACTTTTTTTTTTATGTCTAAGAAACAAAACTCATTTAACATGAACTGGGTACTTTTATATTCCAAGCCTTTATAAATTTTCACAATGCTGCAATTTCAGAAAAAAATGTAAACATTAATTTTAATAAAAACTTAGAAGTTTTTCAAATATGATTTGTCACCAATAATTTCATATAAAAATTACTTCTTTTTTGATTCTGTTTATCCATTAGGAGCTCTCTAATCAGTCCTGCTGTGGAGGGCACAAAGTAGTGGAATTGCCTCACCAAGCTTAACCCACCCTTGGGATTTGACTGAAAGACTGCTGCTGCCGAGCGGAGTGGCTGCTGGGTTTACTTTCTCAGGTATGTCTGTCATGATTGCCTTTCCCTGCCTTCATGCAGCCGGGTAGGTGAAGCACTACCTGGGGAACATATGTGAAAAGAAGTAATGGTGCTTGCTTACTGCATGAAGCATACTTGTAAGCTGGTGGGCAGAAAAGCAAAGTGTAAGTGGTTATTAGACTATTTGATTAAACGGTGTTTAGTAGTTATTACAGTAAAAGCTTTTATGGTTGGCCGGGGCTGATTCCACCTGCCTGTGGAGCTGGGCTCTGCCTGCTGGCAGGATTCAGGCTGGCAGGATTTACGCTCCCAGTGAAGACTACTGAGAAATCCAAGGAGTTGGTCTTCAGGCATGTTGTCGTAGACCTACCAGAGGATGGTTGCAGGATTTAAATCATGGCATGATCTGTAGGAATGGCTGAAAATGCTCTGAAGAAAAAAATTTCCAATGGGAAATATTGATATGATGCAGTTTCGGTATTCTTCAGGATCGCAGGAATTTTACTGAAACTTCCTGGTGGAAACTGTGCAGGTGTGTTTTCATAGCAGTTGGCAGGGCCCAACCACTTATGCCTCCAGCATAAGTGTCTGTCTGGCCAGACAGGGAGTTAGCTGAGAACCTAGATACTAGCACCCATTTAAAAATTGGTCCAATTTAGTTATTCAAAAAGTGAATGTTTCTAAATAATTTATTCCATAGAAATCTTCATGTATCCAGCTTTGCGTTCTGGTAGAGTGAAAACATTAAAGATATAAAGGAAATTTTCTGTGGATCATAAAACACACTTCCTATGCCATCCCAGCGATTACATGAAGTTGTGGCTGAATAAAATGGTGACTTTTAATGGAATTTCAGGGGAAAAAAAAAAAAAAGGAGGCAAAGCTTTTAGAAAGGCACCTCACATTTATTAAAATACAGCTCCCTCACATTACTTATTGCAAAAATCAAACTCCGCTTGTGACTGTAACTCACCGTAATGACATTACTGACTTCACTTTTGAGAACTTCTATTTTTTAATTGGGACATTTGCCTGAGAAGCAGCTGATCCACAGAAACATTTTCTTTTTATGATACTGCATGCTAAATCAATAGTGAGTGGTTGTTAAAATACATTAAGGAAAAAAAAAACACCAAAACAAGTAATAAACATAGTGAGTTTGAAAGCCTGAGAGCAGCTGAACAAGCAGCTCCGGGCAGGCACCCCAAGAGGAGACCCGCGCTCGGATCAGGGTGCCGGCAGGCGGCAGCCCCTGCGCTTGCTCTCCGTTCGGGGACTCCGTAGCTACAGCCAGCCCCGGTCCTTGAGGAAAGCGAGAGGCACCCGTGAGAGGCGGCGCGGAGCCTCCGCTGCACCGGACACCCCCGCGGCTGGGGGTGGAGAGACGGGGTGGGGAGGGAGGCGAGGGGC
>NW_010554019.1:0-2023 GCF_000687285.1 Phaethon lepturus | reverse complement strand
ACTTCTGCTTTCTGTTTATGCATGTACTTTCCTCTCAGATGGTAGTTTGTTTCTTCTTTTGGAGGACTAGAATGGAAAATGCAGGAAATTATCTGATTACAAGATTAACTGGAGTACATGAAGTGTTGTGCCATTAGAAAGGTTTGTATATAAAAGCTTAAGGACTTGCTAGTGAAATGGATGAACATTTAGGAAACATTACTAGTCAGCCCTTGGAAAGTCCTGCAGAGACATCACAGGCCTCTTAGCAGAGGTAACTCCCATCATGTCTCAATGTAGAACAATCCGATGTTTTCTCTCACCCACTCTATCTTGCTCTATTATTTTTTCTGTATTTCCAAGACAACTGTAATTGCAGTTAATCTGTTGTACAATATGTGCTATTTGGGGACAGATTTGTTTCCATTTTGGGCACTGTGCATTGCTAACTCTTCATTTATTTGCAGTTAATCAAAAAATCCTCTCACACCACCCATATTTTTATGAAGTAATGGCTGCTCAGATGTCCTCAGTGGGCAAAATAAGTCTGTGATGCATACATTCAGAACAATGACTTTTGTCTGTGTTTAGAGAAATGTCTGAAAGGACAATGGGAAGAAAGGACTGAAGTGCTACTGTTGAAGTGGAGGGTGTGAGAGGGAGGAAGGGAGGTTATCACTTCTTCTGGATTCAAAGCTCTGTCCTTCTTTACTATCCTGCTGCTGGGCTGTAGTGCGATTGCATGCGTCTCTCTCCCTAAAAATGGGTAAGGCCTCATTCCTTGGCACTCTTGAGTGATGGCTGTCTTGAAAAAATAGGCTCCTTTAAGTGCTTCTGTGTATGAAGGAAGTTTGCTTTCGAAAAGTGTTGAACACTGCTTGAGTCTTCAGTGGGTATTTAAAAAACCCAGGGAGTTTGTGACTGGAAGAGAAAAGGTCTCTGTAATTTGAGACAAATATCTTGTCATTTGAACCTTTTTATGCTTTCTAGCTTACCACAGGATGCTACAAGAAATTTCCTTCAGTGACTAGGAGTACATCCAAGACACAGCCAGGCCTTAGCAGGTGTTTGCCACATGCTGTTGTGATGGCTAGGATTAGTTTGGTAGCAGTGAGCAAACATCTGTCTTGTATTATTCATACAGACTTTATTTCAATTCATATCAATGTTCCTATCAGTATGTGATGGTTGATTTGTTCTCCAAAGTTCAGTAAAAGGGCTGGTGGCAATGTATCCAGTAAATGTGTCTTTCTATGCAGGGACGCAGTTTCTTCCCATTTGTGCTGACAGGACTTCCCAGGTCATCTGAACATGAAGAAAGGGAACTTTCCCAATTGGCATGTGTGAGGGTTGTTTCCTAAAAATTTTTTATTCTGGCTATACAAAGCAAATAAATCTTCAAAACATATCTTGCCCAAAAACAAAGTTTACCATAGTAAACTCCAATGGGAAATTAAAATATCAGGAAACAAAGTTTATTTTCTAATGTTTTGCCAGCTGCAGAACAGAGTCCAATAAATAGAACAGACCTGGCCTGTTTGGTTGTTTCCTCTCTTTTGGCCAGATTTCTCTTGCTAGTCCTTTCTCAGTCTTCTTTTAGGCTATTTATTCTCCCCTACATACTGACTGGCAAACAGAAATCTAGGCAAGGAAAATATGTAGGAGACGTTTCCTAATGTTTCTCTTGCTGTTAGGAAAGGAAAACCCAGTTGAGATTACAAAGAGTGTAAAACTGTTATTTATGTAGTAAAGAGCAGCGTGATGCAGAAAAGGTAATTAACCTCGAGGAAAAGTTTCCATATGAGAAAAAAATGAGGCTGCTCTCAGGGCATAACTCCACTTTCACAGATTTTCTTCTCTGGCTCTTTCAGTGCCTTATTTAAGTTCTCTTCAGGGAACTGCTCTGGAGTCTGCTCTTCAAGATGTGTTGAGAAAACAAAGGAGATATTGGCTGTTGGGCTTTTGTTTACTTAATTGGTTGTACCGGGTTTGCGTGGCAAGGTTTCTGTAGGACTGCAGGGGTGTCTTCTGTGAGAAGCTGCTA
>NW_010554018.1:0-73683 GCF_000687285.1 Phaethon lepturus | reverse complement strand
CAGTTGCACCCCATCAGCTGCAAGCAGGCCTACTTCAGTTAGTATTAAAGCTTTTCTGTAAAGTTTAATAACAAAGACTAAGTTAAAATGAAATTTAGAAATTGGTTGTATAAGCCCAGCCATCTGAGAGCATGCAGCCTTGTCTGGAAAACAATACAGATGATATTCCGAACTAGCTATAAAATATATTTTTATATAAGCATATATGTTTACATAAATACAAATATTTACATGTATGTTTGAGTTTCTTCTCAGCTGCAATTATTCCAAACAAACTGTTCTCCCAAACTATGGATTCCATGGGTTTATATTTATGACCTAAACCTTTGAGGAGACCTCTGGTTGCATAAACACAATGCTGCACAGTTTACTTTGTACTCCAGGTTCCATAGAAATGAGATTTTGTACCAATCTTATTTTTTGTTGTATACTAATATCAGACTTTAACTAGCTCATTTTCCACCGGGTTTCTATATGGCAATGCACTTCACTGCCGAGGGTAGACAAGGGATGGTGATTTAGCTTAGCTTGGTGTCACACAGAGGTATAGGTAGAGCTGAATACGTCATTTTAAGTTGGACACTTCCAGCATGGTTCAAGATAGCAGTCATATACACAACATACTTCCTCTTCCTACTAAAATGCATCCAACTGAGAATTATTAGTCATAAACAAATGTATTGTTTCTTGATTCTACTGAAATAAAAAAGCAAAACATTCCTACTCATATCATGGGAGTAAGACTGGGATTCAAACTATTAGAAGGCATGGATAATAGCTGCTTACTGAAAGGTATTTTCTTCACTATATATTTATGCATAAGGTTTCATAGCTCTATGCAAAGTTTAAAATATATCAACTAGTCTTTTAATAGAGAGATGGAAACATTCGATCTTGGTTTTTGATTTTTTTCTTATGTAAGAAGTAGGAGGTTTTATTTTTTCTTAAATAAGATAACCATGTATTCATCTATGCAAAGATATTATTTTTTTTCTTCAAAATATATCTAGCAAATTCAGTATTCCAGAATTAGGTTGCAAATAGCTAAAATATAGCATTACAATAGAGACTGGTTTAAACCTTCATTCTAGAATTCTTTCAGTATGTATATATGCTGCACAATGTAGGATAGAAAAAAAATTATATATTTATCTTTTGGATAAAGATAGGATAAATACAGGTAGAATAGGTAGAAAAATATTGTAGTCAAAAATTACAGGACAGTTCTGAAGTTGCATCATTGAAGACTATAATCTTAGGAAAAGTAATTGTTACACTTGCTGCAAGATCTAAAATGTGATCTTTGGTTTTTTATAACAATGTCATGAACTTTTTAACTATTGAATGAACCTTCTTCCCCTCAACACGACTGATTTATGTATTGGCTAGAAGGATCCTACTCAGAGAAGAAATATGGTGTAAGTTTCTCAGCAGCTTGGTGTCTATGAAAGCTGTGATTCTTCGCTTTAAAAAGCTGAAAGGTGTGTCCTTACTAAGAAAGAACAACTTTGGGAAAAGAAGGAACTGGTACAATTGAAAGATGCGCTGGAGGGCCCTGGATGCCCTCTTTCTGCCTCTGGAAAAAAAGCTCACATCTAAGGCCATAGAGTATTTTACATTAAAATTTTCATACGCCCACTTAAATGTCCACTCCTTGTTTTTCAAGGACCATACTTCAGAGTCCTGGATCTGATTTGGAGAAGTGCCAAATAGAAAAATAAACAGGGTTTGGTTTGGTTTTAAAAGGAAAAGATTGTTTCACATCTGTCTGAGAAGTACATTTTCTAGTTTTTTAACCAAAACATTTGTCTCATTTTACTGAAATAGCATATTTTGATTCTAAGCAATTTTAAAACATTTAATTTAAAAATTTGAAGAATGGTTTCTAAAGTCTTTCAATTAGAGCCTTCATAAAAATTGTATCAGTCAGCAGGAGCTGCATTTTGAACAGATATAATAAATAAAATTAAGTAATCTGAACAGTCAGGTCTTAGAATAAAATTACCAGCTTCCAATTAATCACTAAATTATTAAAATAATTATCAGGGTTAGGTTAGAGTTGGAAATCTAATACAAAGTCTCCCTCTATGACCTTTCTCTTTATCTGCAAGACATGTTTAACAGCATAAACTGTGTGAAATAAACTGATGAACATTTATGAGGTGATCTGATATTATACTGACAGCAGTATAAAAAAGCACAGATTAAAAAGATATAAGCCAACATATTCTTCATGCAATGCTCCTATGGACCACTGATTTGATATTTTATATTTTAAAATTTTATCCATGTGTAAAATGGATTTAAGATGTCATCTCTCCCTCCCTCTGCTGCTTCTTCCTACTCTACTGCCATGGCTCACACTTCTTTCAGTTGCACCAGTGCAAATGTCTGTGTGGCTGCACTCAGGTTACTGTAATGACTTGAATAAAAATAAAACTAGGAGAAAAAAACCCGAAACCAAAACAAAGGAAAAAACCACCACAAACATTTTTCATTGGTTTTAAGATCTACCATTTTAGTGGTCTGATTAATAGAATGAAACCTATGTGCAACTCAGGGAGCATTGAACTATGGCACAGGACCTGAACAAACAGATGGAACTTTTTTCTCTGGTTCTGCTGCAACCGCAAGTGTTCATGTAGCCCCACCCCAAGTGAACTATCCATCCTGCATATTAGGTGTGAGACTCTAAGGGAAAAATATATGATTCTGTAGTTAAAGAGCATAATAATGATTCAAAATATAGTTTTTGTTGATTGTGATGTATAGAGTTTCCTAGTTTGTTAAAAAGGCAAATGAAAATTTAAGAAGATTTATGTAGCATCATACCAACACCAAGAATCTTTATCAGCAGGGACAGAACCTGTAATCAAAAGCTGTGACCATTTCCACATGAAGAGAGATATTGTGTTACTCATCATTATTGGGTATGGAAAAACAGAACAGTATCTGAACATAGAAATGTTCCCAGAAATCCTGTGGTATCATCAGAACACGGAGACTCAAAAATCCTGAACACCATCATAATTTTCTCCTAGTCTTTCCAGCCCAGTATCTCTTTGAATAGTAAGTTTTTTAAAATACAAGTTATTCTTGCAAATAACAGTACAGGCCAGTTAAAGGGGCCAAAATGTTACCAGCCTGGATAACTTTGCCCAGGTATGATTCTTAAAGGGCAGTGGGATTTATATTGCTTACTTTGGTCTAGCCTTATTAAAGGAACAAAGTACAGCCAAAGGACTGCAGCCTGATCCAAGACCTTGGAAGGATTTTTGGATCCCATGTGTTGGTTAGATATTGTCTGCTTGTCCAACACCACATCTTTGGGCTTTCCAGACATTTCTATAGTTACGTAGTTTCTACAGTTTGTGCTTGAAAACTCATCCTTACATTGATCATTCTAAATTACCAAAATGAGCTACCCTTCAATTTCCCACACTTTTATATAAAAGAAATCAAGCTAAAATCTGGAGTTAGAATTTTAGAATTTCAGTTTTCTACATTCACATTTATTAAAAAATAACTTCCTTTTGTCTGTCTCAAGTTCTTCTCATTTAATCAAAATGTTTTTCAACCCTACCTGAGTAGTTTATGTACTTGCTTGGCATATTTTCTTTTTTTTTTTTTTTTTAAGAGTGAACTTTCATTACAGAAGGATATTTCACATCTTTTGCCTTCTGATGCTTATTACCCAAAAGAGTTTTTAAACTGCAGTATTGAACCTTCATCACTGCAATAGCAGCAAGCAATTCCAGGATGCAGTTTATTTGAGTATGTACATGTGTACATATATATATATACACACACACACAGGTGTGCACACCTACAGACTTTGGAGAAGATATTTTCATAGCAACACTGAAGTGACTATTTACTTTCCTATAATATGTGGATTTTATATTTCCATTTTACACTCCCCCCCCCAACATTAAAGGCAAAGCCTGATATTAAGAATGATGAGTAACTATATCACAGAGTTTAAGCTTAGTGAGACCTTTAGAAACTTGGAGACTAGGCAAACAGAAACATTGTGACACTAAGAAGGAGAAGCGCAAAGTGCTGCAGCTGGGATAGAGCAATCCTCTACACCAGTACAGTTTGGGAACTGATTGGCTGAGTAGCGGTCCTGCTCCCTTAAGGGTTACGGTGATTGCCATGTTTAATAACACGCAGTGGAGCTCCCATCACAAAGAAAACAAATCACATCCTGGGCTGCATTAAAAAGAATGTGGCCGCTGGTAGAGGAAAGTTAATATCCTCCTTTAATAGTCAATGGCGAGGCTATATGTGGAATACTATGTCCTGTTTCCTTGCCACACCTTAAGAAAGATGTTGAGGAACTGTCAAGATGATTCAGGTGATGGTTACCAAGATGGTTACCAGATAAATTAGTTATTATTTCATATATTGCCTCTAGGTTCTGCTATTCAATAGGTCTGTAGGAAATCTGTGAGGAATTTTATATTTTGTTTTAAACTTAAAAGAAAACAGATAAGACTCTCTATTTGAGTCAGTTTCAGAACCTAATAGTACATGACAGGTACTATTAAAATTCTTCTACTTTCATTTAAATCACATGAAATCTAGAGGCCCAAAGCACTTTGTACAATGTCAATAGACTAATCATAGTAATTTTAAATGTTTCTGACTTTTCTGCATCAAGAAGGGATTTTCCTCAGTAAGCTACATCAATTTCAAAGTCTTCAAGAAGAACCACTGACACACGTTTAGAGAGCTGCTACAGGGTGTTCGCTGCAGTATCTAAAGCTGCAGGTGTTTTTACATTTAGCATTTAGTTATGGTAAACTGAACATGACTACAAATCTCATTAATCTTATGAATGCAATTGTAAATTTACCTGATATGACTAGAAAGCGGTAACAATTATTTACTGAATAAAAATATATGTATATATAAATACCGCACATGGAAAACGTGGTTTCAAGTTAAAAGAATGTTAAGAATATAGTGGAACAAATTAAGCCCATTAACAGCTTAATGGACTTACAGGATTTAAAGTTGTACCATTATTTCTGTGCCTCAGTTTCTTTACCTATAAAACATCTATGTTTCAGAGGCAGTGAGGAGTCTTACTAATTAAGCAGTAGTACATTTTGTCATTTTAAGAAGAGAGGTAATGCAGAAATAGACAATAATAGGCTCTTCCATCTAATTTCATAGAATCACAGAATAGTGTACTTTGGAAGAGACCTCTGAAGATCATGTCACTCAACCCCCTGCCCCAAATGTAGATAAATATTTTTCTACTATCCAGCTAGAATTTCTCGTATTGCAAAATGTGACTGCTGCCTCTTGTCCTTCTGTTGTGCACCACTGAGAAGTGTCTGTCTCTGTCTTCTCCACAACACCTGTTTTGGCATTGGAAGGTTGCAGTTAGCACTCCCTTAGCCTCCTCTTGCCCAGGCTAACCCAACCCTGTTCCTTCAGTATCTCTTCATGTTATGTGCTGCAGTCCCCTGGTCATCTTGGTGGCCTCTCTGCTGGACCCTCTCCACTATGTTGATATCTGTCTTCTATTCCTGTGGGCCCAAAACCAGACACAGAATTCCAGATGCAACCCTATGACTACTAAGTAAAAGGGATAATCCCTTCCCTCAGCTCCCTGACGTTATACTGCTAATGTCATCTAATATGTGGGTAGCCTTCATTGCTGCAAGGGTGCACAGCTGAGTTGTGATGAACTTGCTGTCCACCAGGACCCACAGGTCCTTTTCTGTATAAGTGCTACTAGCCAGTCAGCCATTCTTCAACATCACATTTCATTTAATTTAAGCAAAAAAGAAATCTGTCAAAATTTGGCCTTCATATATCACCTCTCTTGGAGTCAATAAGCATAAACTATAGTAAGACACATGTAAAAAAAAACCCTAAGTGCCCCCAAAACAAGCTAAGAACTAATATATAAATGTATAAAGACAAACAGTGAGAAACATGATAAAATGCCAGCATAAAATATTTGTGGAAACTTAAAAAGATCTGGGATCTCAGAATGTAATTTAGAAAAGCAAGGACTTTGATGAGAAGGTAAATACCATCTTTGTTATAATTTTGAATATATAATGTAAAAGCAATATACAAACCCGAAGACTTTCTGTTTTATAGCAATAAAAATTAAGTACCAACAGCAGTAGTTGATGTGGCAAAAAAAAAAAAAAGGAGACGATTCTGGAATAAACTCACAAACTAAACCAGATGGTGGGAGTTTGAAAGGAGTATAGAGCGGTTAATGTGCTAGAAAACATTCACACTGTGATTAATAGCAGTAACTGGGACAAATATCTGATGAACAGCAAACGTAATAACCTCCCAGAAATTATAGAATAATTGTTATTACAAATGGTGAAAATTACAATTTTTCACAAATTTGTAATAACAAATTGGTAATAACAAATTTGTGAAATACAAATTCACAATTTTGTAATTACCATTACAAATGGTAAAAATGGTAGAACTTTAAAAAAATCCCAAACCACAAAAACTCAGATGAACGTTTTATAGAATATAGTTATAACACATTTTGCTAAGGAGGAAGGAATGTTTTGAACTTATTAGAATTCCTGGAAGGTCAACAAAGCTGTAGGCAACAGAGAAACATTTGGTATCATAAGCTGCACTTTAATTAGAAGGTCTTTTGTCATTAAAACAGCTTTATCATGGTTCTTCATAAAAAAGCAGCATTTATTAGGGAATAGATTAAACATTTCTATGAGAAAAAAAACCACAAAATTTTAAAGTTAGAAATAAATAGGAGTAAAAAGTCAGTATATTTAGTAGAAAATATTTGGCCCACTAAATCTACAATTTAGATAGATTGACTTAAATGGGAATTTGTGAACAAAGAACCTTACTACCTAACAACTTCACCAAGCATCTCAAGGTATTCTGCAATAAATACTGACCAAACAACAGGACTCAAGCACTACTTTTTGCTGAATGACTGTAAAGAATTCCAAAGAGATGCACAACGGTCCATTCTAGGTAGGCCTTTGGTAGCTTCTACTGGTTTAGTGAAATTTGATATATATGGTAGGACATGGAAGACCTGAATCAAATCTCTTTCATATGAAGTCGTATCAGATGAGTCATATCATATCATACTTTTAAAAACCCCTCTGGCAATAAAAGGCAGTAAGTTTTACCTAGATATTTTAGAGGCTTATCCTGTTATGCCACCTTTTTCATTATCTGCAGGTGAGAATGTGCATGTAAGTGAAGAGATTTCTTAGCTGATATGAAAATATTAATGTTTTAAAAATAAAAACTTAGCGAAAAAACATTCTAAAGTTCTTGTGCACATAATCCCCTACCCTGTGTAAGGATAGAGGAGTAATTTTGACTTCCTTACAGAAGTAACAGCAGTGTAAAAGGATGCCACTTTTTAATGAAATATACATGGGTACAGAATTAATTATTAAAGCACAGAAAACATGCTTCACTCTCAGAGAGAACTTACTTTTATATTCTAAGGTTTATCAGCAAACTTCTTTGATTAAAAAAAAAAGCTTAAGAGGAACAGCACAATTCTAGCAGTCCCAACATATATTTACTATCTTTAAATTTTCATCAAATAACCTAATGCTAACCAAGAACTGGAATTCTGGACCACAACTGGTACATATCTAAAAGTTAAGCCATTATTCTAACCTTATAGTCACTGTATTAGGTGGTATCACCACATTAGGTTATAATGTTTCAAAAAATTAGACTAATGATCTAGGATCCTTAAATGCATAAATAATTAATTATCTGGGGAAAATGTATGGGGCTGAAGTTCCTGCTCTCCATGGTTGCTAGTACTGATGGTTACTAGCTGTGTCTAACTAATGCATCAGGAAGTGGTCACTAGAATATGGTTGTAGGTCCCTTCCAACTGAAGTAGTCTATTCTATTACGTACGTGAGCATTACAAATCAACTTCATGCAAAATCAGATAGATTAAATCACTTTCTGAGATGGTAAATCCATAAAAGTTTGTCTTTCCATTTCCTTGAGAGAAAACAGATTTATTGTCCTAATTATCTGCAACTCTGTACACAAGAAAGCATAAATATGACCTTGTTATCTGTAATCAGAAATGTCTGGAGACAAGAGATCTCTGACGGATGGCAAGATCTATGTGAACAGGAATTTGTATTCACTTCATCTTTTTACACTTGTCATACACAGCATAAGGATTCCTATTGTAGCTGGACTGAATTTTATGATCTTTTATTAACTCACAGAAATAATAAATCAAATTTATCACAGCTGGTGATAAACATATTACAAATATTTTTCTATGCATTTCTGATTTAATTTCTGAATGAATGATTTGAATAAGTTCAAGTTTAAAAAATAATAAAATTCCATGCATAAATTTAATAAAGCTCAAGGTTTCTCCTTATAAGATAATCTTTATCTAAAAAAAAAAACCCTATTTTATCATTTTGGGAAGGGTTTATAGTATGATGACTGTGGCTATATGCTGCATATAGTTTGTCAAGAAAGAATAGGGCAAATTCAGTAATGTTACTGAAGAGTTTTAGACAGCTATTTTTCACATTTCTTCAGAAAAGCAATAAAATATATAAGCAATGAAAAATGGTATAGCAGAAACAAGAAATCAAATACAAGTTTAATTCTACAAGAAAAAAATTAAATGTAGCTTTCCGTGTTTTTAGCTTAAACTAGAAATTTCCAGCTAAATCACAGAATTGCTAACCATTATTTGAGCTCAGACTGAATCAACCCCTGAGAACCATATGATGGCAAAAATTTTAAACTCTGAAAGGAGGGAATTAGTCTTAATAACTGTGACACCCAGGTTCCCAAACTTATGTGTACCATGCCTGTTTGTATTAACTTACAGCTGCTCATGTTTCCACCCAAACTGCTGCACAATACCAGAACGTTAGGCACAGCCATAAAAAGAACTGCAGTTTTCACTGTTTTCATCTGGTTAATAAGGAGTAGTGGGGTGGTGGTTTCAGCAAGCCTATGAACTGATCGTGAATATATTAAGGAAAAAATTTATATTAAGATCAGCTAATAATGCATATTGTCTTTCACATTGTGGAAGCACAAGCTAAGTGACAACTCAAAGAAACTGAAATTCACCTGAGTTCAAGTGTGAAGTTGACACTCCAACTCGGGCTTTGCTAAAAGGGATGTTTCTGCCTCAGACACAGGCTTTAGCTGGGGCTCCCAGTCTACCAACCTAGGAATAATAAAAGCAGCAAGGTTCCAGTGCTGTTATTAAATGGCAAGGCAAAGCAGGGGTCTCCCATCTGAACTGGCCTGTTTAAGAGTCTGAAAGGACATGGGAAGAAGCACAGAGTGGGAACATCACTTACTGTACAGGCTCATATTCATGATTTCATAAGTGTACGACCACTGGCTTCTGACCCTAGTAGAATTTCTTTGGATATGAACAGAAGACACCAACATTAATTGTATTACTTTTTCAGAGTAGAACCGTACTTCAGTGCACTGAGTCTTCATTATAAGATTCACTATATTACAATACAACTCATGATCCTAAAGAGATATGTATTTAGACTGAAGTTTAGATTACACTGGAAGCAACACCCTTTTTTAGCCTCACTCTACCCTGAGGAAATTTTCACTTGAATATTCATCTCTCTCTAAACATCTGTATTTGTGATCTTCTGAGGTATTATTTGTCTACCTTTTTGTAA
This sequence comes from Phaethon lepturus, assembly GCF_000687285.1. Classification (NCBI taxonomy): domain Eukaryota; kingdom Metazoa; phylum Chordata; class Aves; order Phaethontiformes; family Phaethontidae; genus Phaethon; species Phaethon lepturus. The sequence continues at coordinate 63,982 of NW_010554018.1, read as the reverse complement.
TAATTCTTTAAATAAGGCATGGATTTACCTGCACATATGTACATAATCTTAATTTTAAAACATAGAAGACCAGTTCCAATGCATAAAATTCAAATTAATTATGATATGTGTAATGTGCCAGTTAGCTTTTTGGTGTTTTTAACTCTGATATTATAAATATAGACTTCCACTAGGTCCTACAGCACTTAGATTGTTTCATTATACAGAGACTATTTAGCTGGTATTCCTTTAAAACCAAAGTAAAATAGGTTTTTTGGCATGATATGGAAGTCACAGGAGAGAAAACTAGAAACCCAGAGATTCTGTCACATAGTCCAAAAACTGCAGTATTTATAATTCCCTACAGTTAGCTGTTTCCTGTGCATTAATGTGCAAAAACTGAAAGTCAAGGGGAACCATCTCATTTAAATATTTAAGATAATTTATTTTAGCCCTGATAGCCTACCACATGCTACTACTACTGTCAAACATTCACACTGTTATTTGAAACATAAACTCAGTCTTCAAAGTTTTCATAAAAAAGCAAAATTCAACCACCTTAATACAATTTTTATCAGACACATTTAAATGAGTTTCATTTTTAAAGGTCTTGGCCATTAATGTCTTAAAGATGCAATAACAATTTGAAACTAGCACTTATTAAGAAAGCTAGATGATTATGACTGAAAACAAATGTAATATCTTTTTCTCATTTTAGAGGTAGGTACATCGTCTCACTAACACCACTGCTACATAGCATAAGCAAAAGTATCACTTCAGTGGTTTTGATCACAAGGCATTAAGTACATGCTTAAACCTCTGCAGGAACAGAGCTCTTTCAAGCCACCTTGACAGCTATTTTATTGAACTGAGTTGTCAACAAGTTTCAAAGGAAGAGGGAATTTGGGGAAAAAAAAAAAGGTTAAAATTTGTCTTGCTTTTTTAGGAACTTTTCATGAATCTTAATCTGAATTATTTCTATTCAATGACACATTTTCACCATAATAAAACATGTAAAAAGCATTCCTTATTTGAGTATAAAGCTTAAACCAGTTCCTGCCAAGCTGTCCTCATGAATAACTTCATATGAAGACAAACTCTTCACAGATAAGCTAGAGGAGATACAGATGAAAGAACCAACAGTGAAGAAAGTAAAAGGACAACAAGGCAAAATCTGCCCCCAAATTTGCACATTAAAAGACTCTATTTGCATCATTTCTACATCACCTTTCTTAAATTTAAAAGGCACTTAATTATATGCCATTTTTTACCTGAAATCATTAAAAAAAAATTCAGACTTGATAAGACAAAGTAGTTGAAGAAATTATTCAGTCTCTGAGCCTCAAAGTAGAACGGTCACAGTATCTGACTACCAGAAATGAAAACATTAAACACACATTGATTTTTACGTTGTCAATTCCATTTGTTTTGTCACTTGCCAGAGAACTCTGCAATTTTTGGGTAAAAGGAGGAAGGCTGGCAACTAATGGACAGAGAACAAGCCGTCCATTAATTGGAATAGGGCTCAGAAATCACCTTCAGGGTAGATACAGAAAATTCATCAATGCTGTGTTTGGGGCACTGAACAAAACTTTCTGACAAACAACAAGAGGCGCTTTTAAAGACAGATGTTTCTGCTTGCAGCTTAAAGATTAAAGTGAAACAAGTCCTGGCACTTCTAGATGGCAACCTCTGTAGCTAGGAAAAGCTTATTCTGCCTGAAATGCAGTATAACAAGATGTCTTGGCTATATTACCTACTTGCCTTCTAAAAAGTTTCCAACTTCGAGAAGAGAGGTAGCTGCTTAACTGAAGGAGGAGCAATTTGTTTTTGTCCTATATGTCAATCTACCAATTTCTGAAGCTTACAACATCACTTGTGTCCTCTAGGGTCCATAGTAATGTGAATTGTCTTTATCCAAGTGCCTAGCAAATCATTGTCACAGAGCAGCAGCCGACCTTTCTTTTCAATCTATGCACTTTTCAGGAGTTATAAATCAGTTGACTTTCAAGCTCGATGGGATGGCATATGCCCTGGTTTGAAGAACAGATGGAGGCTTCGGGGAAAATTGTTTCTGCAGGCTTGCTACAAGCAGCACTGCTCCATAAAAGTGAACCATTCACACTAATTTCTCACATAAATTATACAGGCAGGGAGCACCAGCCCATTCAGCAGAAAATCTTTCATCTAGCTTTCAGAGGTCATTTAGCAAATTTAAATTAAAGTTATTTCTGATACATGGCTGAGTTTTCATTCCATACGCTTTCAAGAGATGGCAATTTACATCAAATAAAGGAATGGCTTTAATTGTGTATGCAGGGAAAAAGGAACAGCAAATTAACTGCCACAGTATTACTGTTTTCTAAAATCCTGGGATAAGTTGCGACTATTAATTAGCCACAGAGGAATTAATAATTGAAATATGGCAACTCTGTACTATAGGAATCAGGTAAACTGTCACTGCTCTGCAGGGCCTGTTTTAGACTCCAGCTGAACACTAGTCCCCAGATTCAGCATTGGTGGTGTTAAAAAAAAGATCTCAGTCATCTCCAGGAAACATTCTTTACTTTTTAAGGGAAACATATTATTCAGCTGTAAAGCAAACGTATGTGTCATTTTTAAAATAAATATGGTACTTTATCTGAGCATGGATAAAAGAGACATTTCATTAGATTCTTAAATTATAAATATGAAAGAAATTGAAAAGACCAGAGGACTGTAAAAAAACCTATCTCTAGAAAGAATTACATTTTTGTGAGCCATAAGTGGTAAGAAAGAAGAGATTGCATTGAGTAACCTCTAATACATAAGGTGACATAATTCAGTGTTTCACCAGAAATATTAGTTTAAATGTACAAACTAAAAACAACCAATGAGAATGTTGATAAGTATTGAAATAGTTGTTTTGAATTTTATGGGATGTCATAAAAACAGTGTTTTGCTACAGTGTTTTGCAATAGCATTTTTATAAGATTCTTTTTTAATCTCTAACATCACAAATTTCTTCTAAGATCTGCAAAGACATCTCCTTTTCAGACATAAAAAAGAACTCAACAGGAACGAGTAAAGTCATGAATGAATCGTAGATTAGTATTAAGAAGTAGTGAGCCAACAGAAAAATGCATATTACAGAGCCATTGGTTATCTAAATTTTTAATAACTGTTTTATGCATGCAGTTAATTGATGCACTATTATTAAGAAATGTTTTTCAATTGAAAATTAATTCTGGTATAGTGCTTTTGAAAAGGAAGATTTGAACAGACTACATTTATTTGGAATTAATGTTACTTAGTTGTGGGATCAAATCAATGAAGAAATTTCAGACTTGAGAAACCTGCTGTTCCAACACTTTCTGTGACCATATGTATCATGGAATGGAAACTGGAAGTACCTAGAGTTACTCAACAACTTTAAAACTGTTGCCTTAATTGAAGGACATCAGCTTGGTACCCTATTTTAGTCTGTAAATGAAAGATGGTTAATCTTAGCTAACTCACATAAAATGCTAGAGTCACTATAAATAGTGACTTTTTAAGAAAAAAACCCTACATATCTATTAAATATAAATAAAAAATTAACACATTGTTGAATATAAATGTAATTAAATACAAACTAACACTTCTTAGGTGTAAGAGAGAGATTTAAGTCTGCTGTTATCAGAAGGATGATCATAACTTCTATAACTTTGATAACTCAGAACATTGTAATTCATAGCTGATCAGAAATGGACTCCTGTGAGCATTAGCAAGGACTGAAAACCTAATAGATCAGTAGGAAAATTTATAATATCATAGGGAGAAGAAATGACAAGATAATGCATAATATTTATCTATGGCAATAAGGATCGCATTCTAATACAGTCAACAGGAGTTTTGTTGTTTTGTTTACTAGAAAAGATATTGCATTTATTCTACCTTTATTCTGTAGCTCTTGTATGATTTTGGGTCATAGAGTAGGTATAAGTGGAGTACATGCACAATATTGCTTAATAGATTTAAAGGAGTTTTCATTTAAATGAAAATCAGATCATAGTATTAAGATGTGGCTATTTTTAGTATTATGAATTTAAAAAAGGCAACTAGAACAGACTTGTGATTGCAATTTTTAACAATCTCTAAGAAAAAGTCACATGCACATCTGTGAAGACAGCACTTTTGATAAGTCATTAGTTGGGCAATAGTATCACAGTCGCAAAGAATTATGAATGGCATTTGTCCATATCCAACTGTTTATGAACAGTATTTGCTTGTGCTTCCCTCAGTAAGCCATAGTGTATTACCAATAATTTCTGATTTAAGATGATGCAACAGAGCTGTTGCTACATTTTTAGTTTAAAAATGAAGAATTCTTTCTTGCTACCATGCCACATCTCAAGTTTGCTTTATTGCTGTCTCCACAGAAAACTGAGGTTTTTACTGTCCTTTAAAAAATAAAATTATTATTTTCCAAACTATTCCTTTACACTAAAACTATTAATAGAATCATTGTGGCGTTTTTTTTCCCAGAGGCAGCATTTACATTTTTTTTCTCCAAGACTTTATATCTTTACCTCAACTCGTATTTCTAGTCTGTCTAAATTATTATGTATAATTTCTTGCTTAAGAAATTCTTGCTCTCAGTTGCCTTCTCTTGAATCCACACTGCAATTTTATGTTATACTAACACAATTGTATCAGAGACAGGATTAAAAAAGATCACTGAAATGTTTAAAAAAAAGAAGCCCTCTGGGGAAGATAAACATAAGTCTGTTGCAGAAGAAAACTCTGAACTATTTCTCAAAACATTAATCAAGACGTTACATAAAATAGAAACTAATGTCACTCTGTGCTGTACCCACTGTGCCTAAGCATGATACATGGCCACTTCTCTTTCTATATAATCTTGCAAAAAGCTTTCATTCTGCATGACAACACTTGGGAGGATTTACAAGTTTTCTTTAAGATGACAGTGTCCTCTCAACATCTTTTATTAAGAAGATATTAAACATAGTTTAACAAAGAATAGAACTAGAAAAAAAATACACGTCTATATATGAAAATAAATCCAAAAGAAAGGTATTATTTTTGGCAGTTTGTTCTCTCTGCTTTCACATTTCTGAGGCTACAATTCCATAAGCACCTAAACGAACCTAGTAGTTCATTGCTGTCAAAAGAAAAAGGTTTAAAAATCTTCAACTCTCTCCCATTGTTCGCTGTACTTCAGTACAGTTTCTCTCTCCTCCACCGACACACATGAGTTTTAGCACTCATGGACGCTTTTGTAATCAAAGATCACGGGACTGTGAACATGTTCTTAATTGAGAAAAGACACGTCCACCTTTTTCCTCTAAGTTAGAGAGATAACTTCGCTCACATCAGTGCCAGTGCCAAGTATGCCTCAGAAATAGAGAGCGGAAGAGGTGAAGTTGGACCTTCCCCTTCTGATGGCAGTAAGAACTACATCTCACCCCTATAAACTGCAAGGCATTACTGTAACAATGGGGTCATTCTGTAGGGTAAATGAGCTCCCTCCAACTATTTTAAATTTGTGTTGGGATTTGAACTTTGGGAAGTATTATCTAAGTTTACTTAATACTACATAGGGAATAACATAGAGTAAGTGTTTATTCATGTGGTTTAATGGCAAGACAATGCCACAAAAATGAAAAATACTGAGAAACTTTACTTGAGAGCTCTGCAACTGAAAATTTGTCTCCCAACTGTATCAGTCGATGTAAAAAAATATATTTTCTCTCAGTTAAAACTTATCCCTCAAACAAGCAAAAAAGGTTGCACTTCCAGGAAAAGAAAACAAAATTTAAAACCCAGCTATTTCATGAAAAAAAAAACCTCAAAACCTAAAACAAAGCCTGACATCAAGACAAAAAAAACCCCCACAAAAAAAACAACCCCCACAAAAATTTTTTTTCTTGGTGCTGGGTATAGGTACCAGCTTAATCATGGCAGCTTAGAATTTTATACAAACTAATATACAACATGCTGATAAAACAAAATGAAGAATGAGAGATGCTAATAAAAATTGCAGTTCTGTGGCATGTTCAAATTATTTGTAGTTGCTATTACCAAAAGGAACCTTCAATAGTCTGCACAAGGAAAAAGTTTATGCACAATCCAAATTCATTATGTTAAGGGCAGAACACTTTCTTTTACCACGGCATCTAGTTTCTATCACCAAGAAGTAATTTTGCTACCATCCTTTATACTAGCCTCTGAAAAAAACAATCTATGTAGGAAAGAGAGAATGAAGATAAATTAAAATGGTATAAGTCACATCCTTAGTGAACATAGGTATTGTGGAAAAAACCATAAACCCCAAAAGATGGAAAACATGTTCATTTTGACATTTTGCTTGAGAAATTTGCATGTTTGAATTTGGTTTTAATTTCTTTGAAAGTGCTAAAATTCTTTTGAAGAATAGATGCTTTTTTTTCCCCCTGCATAATGACTTTCATAATTAACCCCACTCCTTAAAAAAATAATTTTTCAAACATTCTGATGACTTTCTGTACGGTACAGAGAGACTGCATTTCAAACACATTCTTAATAATTCAGAAATACTTTCTTGGTTTTATCCATTTTCCTAGTCAAAGGTTTAATTGCATTCTGACCTTTTTTAATCCAGTAATGTATATTTAAAAATGGAAGTTCTCTTCAGACCTGAGCCATGAGCTTTCATTATTTGTAGCTTGGTATGAGATTGTGCAAAAGAATGTATTACTACATTTTGAAATAAAATTGTGATATACACAGGCTAAAAGAGAACCGCAGGATCCCACAAAAGTAGTCAAAGGGCTTATAAATATCTTAACAAATTATTTTTCTAAAAAGATCATTTTCTACTATTATCTAACTCTAAATTAACAACAGCTTATGTTCCAAATTTTTATGTTTGATACACATCAGAAACATATTTTCAAACCATACCATTATTATTCATTCTCTGTTAGTGGACAAAACCAAATGCTTCAAATTTGGAAAGACCCTTGAACATTTGTTGAATGATTCAACCAAAATTGTTGTTTATTTCTAGATCTCAAAAGCTACTGCTTTCTCAAAAAATATGAGTATTGCATATTTGCAGCAATTTTAAGGCATTAATATCCATACAGTTCTATTTAATGACCACTGAGAGAGCATGAAAACAAACAAAGGATTTAAATTAGATATTAAAACATTACATCGAGTGTATGCCATTTAGCAAAGAATTCCCTGATTGCTATAGATCCCCTGAATGGGGATAAGAAGTCTTGAATTAATTTTGTATGGATCCTTTCACTTTAATTGTAATTAAACCCAGAAATTTGTGTAGTGAGTTACAAAGATGGAGGGTTTCTTTTCACAGACATAATTAACAAGTCATTCTCTATATTCATCTTTTGAAAATGACAAAAGGACAACTTTTCTCCAGTTTTGAAAACAAATATTAGGAACACCGACAGTCATGTCTTCTTTTAGAAATAAACAGAATTACAGCCTCTAACACCAGATAATTTTAGTTTGGTATTATCAGAGCTTTTTTAATGCCTTTTTTTTTTTCCCCCCTCTGGATGGTATTCTTTAAAACCAGGTTCAGTTTCCTGTTCTTGTATATAATGATTTATATGTTGTAAACACATTTTATCTGTTTTCATTTGTTTTCTTCCATTAGGTTGAAACAGGGTTATTGGAAGTTGAAATAATAGTAAAACCTACCAAGCAGAATGCCAATATCACAGGAGTATTCAAAGAGATGCCTGTCTAAACTTAAAGACTTAGTCTGAGAATTCACATAGAAAACACATCTCTATATAACGATCTTGTAGTGAAATCTAATTTGCTTTGGTACCTTTTTTAAGAAAAGGCACCAAAGTAAACATCATGGTTTATCTGCACAGTTTAATCTCATCTGCGCTTAGGATTGATTTGGCGTAAGAATGCCTCTTTCTAAATTTAGCCATTTTGGAAATAATTAAGCTGAACAACAACAACAAAAAGGTACTATTATTTCAGAATTAAACATTCAACACATGCAGTTATTCAGAAATAGTTCTGAATAGTTCCTGAACTTTGAATTTATATCTTATCTAGGTCTACAACCATAGTTATATGTAGGCAGCCCTTACAGAAAAGTAATCATGGGCTTAAAATTAGGGATATGCAGAACCGTTACAAAATCAAAGGTCATTTGTGCATATTTTTTGGTACATATTAACACAATTCATGGATATTAAAACATTTCAGATTATTCCGTTCTAGCTGAAAGTGTCTGTATTCTGTCCACAGAATTACAATACAGTGAACAAGAGTTCTAAGTGTTTTCAAAAAAATATTTAATGTCTGACAATTGTGGTTATTTTGTTTTGTTTCAGTAATTATAAAAATAAACAAACAAACAAATACAACTGTGTATTTTGCCAGAAAGAACACAGTCCTGTAGTATTTTCCTTTGTCAGAACAAATCATGTTTCTGATACCCCCCCCCTGCATTTTCTCATGCACCACTTGGTAGACAAACTAACAAGAGTGAAATGAACCATGATATACATTACATCTGAACAGAGAAAAAAATCCCTCTCATAAGAAAACATTGATATTGTGCAATTATAGCAGGATTAAGATATCACGGTTACCATTTATTTATTCTTTTTATCCTTCCACTATAATTATGATTCATGCAAATAAATATAGTTCAGCCAAGATTTTTTAGAAAATTTTGCCTAGACACATTTCATTATTAAATTTTTTTTTCATTTTCATGAATCTAAGCAGTATTGACTAAAATATCTTTCTAAAAAAATACTTATTTAATGAGATTTACAACTAAGTAAGGTGAACTGATAAAAATTAGCCATCAGATATATGTTGGATATTTTGACTATTCACATGTCCTTAAAACAAGTGAAAAATACAGACCTTACTTTATCTGCACGTTTAAATATTAGCTAATGATGAACAACATTCTCACCCTTTTGCAGCAATGGGCAGTATCTAAGACTTTAGAAGCTATCTCATGTAAAGTTTGAACTAGAAAACTCCTATTTGCCTGCTTCATCTACTTAAACTGCACAATAATCAATGATGGTTGCATGCCAAATTAAACAACAGCCTCAAGTAATTCTACTACCTCAGTATTTTTTTCTTGAGTGCCTGCTACAGAGCTCAGTCTGGATTGATTTGTGACTAAATCAAGTGGTATAGTATAAGGGAAATAAGGTTGGACCCTGTCATGCACTAATATAAGAATGGAATAGTCCGCTACTATGCTGCCTTCTTGCATGCATGCTGAAGTAGTGATAATTTGTTTCGAAAGAAAGGATTAACAGCAATAGCAAAAGCAATTGTTGCATGACAACTCAGTCCTACATTACACTAGCTACATGTCAATGTTTTACCGTGGTAGGTGGACACGAGGGAGACATTTGGTCTATAAGATTGCAAACTGTGTTAAGAAAATATATGTGCTGGATCTTTGACTAGAGACTGCCATTGTGACTGTCTTAAGGTCATATGTTTTCAAACAATTCAAACTGTCAGATACAGGGAGCAAACACTTACTCTAGACATTCGGCTGTGGTTGGAAGACTTGTAGACAGCAAGTTAGAAAGACGTTATAAATCAATGAATATCTCAAATTGGAAGGGACTCATAAGGATCATTGAGTCCAACTCCCTGGTCCTTGTAGGACTATCTGAAACTAAATCATATGACTAAGAGTGTCGTCCAGATGCTCCTTGAACTCTGACAGGCTTGGTGCTGTGACTACTTCCCCGGGGAGCCTGTTCCAGTGACCAACCACCATCTCAGTGAAGAACCTTTTCCCAATGTCCCATCTGAACTTTCCCTGAAACAGCTTCATTCTGTTTCCTTGTGTCCTAAGTCAACTAAGCAGTCACTAGCATCATCTAGTGGAATACTAGTCCTTATGACGGAAGTGTATGCATCAAATAGCAATTAAAATGAGGCAAATTGTCTGTACATTTCAGTCTGACTTTGAGAAATTGGAAGTTATAATGCTTCAAGCCAAAAAATAAATCCTGCAGTTTTTTGCAGTTCCTTGAAAATCACCTTTGAGTCTTACCTGGTGACGAAAGATTAGAATGCAGACTTATGTTGTAAGTCTGTGCGTTTTAGTCCAGAAAGGACACTTCTAGAGTCACCTAAAGGCCAGTTGCACTGGAATCTCATTCTGATCATGGGTAAAGTCTTGCTGGATAGAGATTCCCTTTGCTGCAAGAACTATCAATTGTTCCTTCTGCTGATTCAACACTGCTACGGGCAACAAAATAGTAGCACAAATCTCTCTTCTACACTTTAATAGGCAAAAAAGCTACCTTAATATCTAGTTACTACAAACCATATAGCACTACTTACCGCACTATAGGTCTAATCCTGTTGGCTTCATTAGCAGTAGAATCAACTATAAGATTGCAAAATCCCTCCTTTTTGTGCTGAATAAACATAGCTATACATTTAAAATTGGTATCATGTTCTTGACATGAACAATTTATAACATTCTACAAAGCTGACATATTTTGCTCATGCATATCATGTTCATTTTCTGTAACTATCACTGTTTCCAGCAAAATCTTATTCTAGTCCAATAAATAACACAAAGCAATAAAGTAATTCATGATAACCAAAATAATTAAATAGCAGGAGCAGGTTAAAGGTCAGCATTCATTTTTCAAATTAAATTTAAAAGTCTGCGGTAGTTACTTAGAAGATTGGCAAGTTTTACAAATAACATCACCAAGCCTTTTAGAGAGAAACACAGTCGCATTAGAATGGAGTCATTAGGCAATACATTTATTTTGAAGCCAATTAACCTTTTGTCAGAGAAATGTCAGAGCTGTAATGGTTTCAGCAGTGGAGGTCATCCTCTAACAGGGGCACGTATGACAGCGATTACGCTGTCTGACATATGCTGTAGACTGAGAGTACAGCTGTGGAATGAGAATCTGCCTTCGTTTGTATTCTGCTCTGCATTTTCAGGGAGCAGGCAATCTTGACCTATCCATTTAGGTAATTAAAGCTTCTATTTGGAAGTGTCCTGCAGGAAGGTGAAATTTGGGGGAGATAAATGGCCACTGCTCACTGTATCCAGCCACTTCCATTATTTGATGGACTGCCTGAAACAGGCTGCATTGCCAGGTTCTCATAAAAATAGAGATGAATTGGGCAGGAGACAATTCTCTAAGGCATAGCAACTCTGTCATCTTCCTTTTTGCAGCATATAATTTAATTGTTATCCAAGGTAGACAGCTGACTTAGGAGCCTTTCTCTAACAGCTTCCCCACCATCTTCTATTTGCTAAGAAATTATTTCAGTTTACTTACTTATAAGCCAACTTTGACAATGAGGGATGTCACTTCAATAAGCTCAGCTGGCTGTCACAGCTGTGCCATGACTTACCTTCCAGGCGATTTTGTTTCCTTTAGTATCATGCTCAAGGGCAATTGGGAAGTCTCCTCGCTCATAAAACTTTCGAAATGCTGTGGGCTTTGTTGGTCTTTCTTTAAATGCTCCTGCAAGTGGGGGCCCTCTTACCTTAATAAAACAAAACCAAAGAAAACAAAACACAAAAAAAACATAGTTCATTGGTAATATATTTTTAGAAAAAGCCTAATTTATATGGCTGAAAATAGAAACAGATGAGAAAGAAGAATGACATTGAACTCCCAAATTAAGTTTGCTTTCTTCTTAACATGCTATTCTTCACTTTTTTGAAAGTACAGTTTGGCAATGATCTACAGGTTTTGTTAACTGCTTTTTTTTTTGTTTCTACTTTCAGATTGTCCCATAAAAACTATTTATATTTTGATGTAGCTATCTCCATTACCACAGAATTTTTAAGCAAGAATAAAACACCAAGAACATATTCACACTATGTAGTCGAAGTTCTTGGAAAACTAAGCATTTCTCCTTGACAAGTATTTTCCTATTTGTTTCTTTATAGAAGTCATTTGACTTGATTTCCATTTAATATAACTGTCCTCACCTTCCATTGTCTTCCTCTGGCCATTACCTAATCTCCTTCACCATATCCTTTCCTCAAGTGCTATGGATCTGGCTTTCATATGACTTCCAGTCCTTCAGTACTGATGGCTGAAGTAGTGGAAGAAATGAAGGAAAGTCTTCTTTCAGACCTCTCCTCTCTGCCTGTGTTGCCTTGGAGGAAAAATTTGATTCAGTTCTGCCCAGTTCCTTGTCTGAGTTATTGCTGGTCAGCATACTGCATAGTCTGAGTGCCTGAATGACAGTCCAATTCCAAAATGCTCACGCTGGAATTTTCTTCTCAGTTAAACATAGTAGTAACAGCAACTAACAATTGGCACTACGATAATAGAATTTCAAGTACTTATAAGAAATCTATTGTTTAAGCTAATTAACAAAGCTAATCTCAAATGCTAAAAGAGACTAAGAGAGCTAATCTAATCTTTTATGTCCTTGACAAGTGATTTTTCCCTGAGAAACTCTTGCCTTTCTTTTAATAGCCATACATCTGGGATAAGAACTTCCTACAATTCTCTGCTTATCTCTTTTTTCAAAAATACCTTTATGACTTGCTACCTTTTATAACATAGAAAGTGTCATTTTCAAAGAGAGGTGAGAGCTTCAAGGATCATAAATTATATCCAGTATTTTGTATTGTTCTGTTTGTCGCTATGTCTGCAAGTGACGCTTCTGTTAGTGTCTAGCAGTACAGACATTCAGCTTTCCAGTGAACACAATGCAAACATGTAACACCCTTTCCTTCATTTGCGCTACTCTGTAATTTAGCTGTGCTAAGTACAGACCTAAATCTGACTTGGCACTTTTTTCCTCCAAAGTATTTTGACATCATTTTCCATTGGCTGAGGTAGAGGGGTCCACTAGTGATATGCCTATACTGTAGTTTGCTACAAATTGCTTAAACTACAGCTACTAAACCGTGACTCATTGTTGCATATTGCTGTCACAGATAGACCATGTCTAGTGAAAATAGATTTGATATGCATAGCGGTAACTTTGCTTAGTAAACACATCTGCAGCAGTTGAGAGTAATACTCCAAGAAAAGCATTTCTAACCAATGTAAATAAATCTACACTTTACTGCAGAGGAATAATTTGTTCAGTGGCACTAGTATAAGTACGTTCACTTGTCTTTTTTTTTTTTTTTTTCATTTCAGGCAAGTCTATGAGTCACTGCTTATTTAAGGCCACTAGAAAAGCATCTATGATCTTCTTGTATATTTTTCACACACAGGACCTTCACATGTCCTTTACAACGTTATTTTCTGTAAAATATTAGGGGTCACTGTTATATTAAATTTTAACTGAAGTTATTGATAAACAATATGTTGTCTTGATTACATGAGATACAATCTTAATTATTTCTTGGAGACTATCATCAGTAGAGGTAGCTAATGCAATCCCAAACTGCATCTTATTTGAAACCAAACATTTTCTTCTTCCCAACTCATGAACCTTTTTCTACTGTACTTTTACAAATTTTCTAGAAAATATGTTGGTGTTAATTCGACTTCTTCCTCTTCTTTATTCAGGAACAAAGAAACTAGAAGGACTAAAAGGATCTTGGTTATCAAATTCATTCCTCTATTATTCCTCTAATATTCCTCTATTATATACACAAAGTCTTTCAAAAATTGATTACAAATCTGTTTATTTGTCCCTTAAATAGTATGCCCACTCTGATATGCCACCTCAAAAAAAAAAGATATGGTAGAATTAGAAGTGGTTCAGAAGAGGATAATGAGTGAGGGTACAGAATTTGTTTTCCTATACCTAGATTTTAAGTAGGGCTTTTTAAGACCAGACTTCTTTTTGTTTTCTGTTTGCAGACTATTAGAATGCAAGAATGCCAGTCACAGATTCAGAGTAATTGCTATAAAAAAAGAGCAACAATTAAATTCTGGAACAGAATATCCACAGTGAGAAGCTGTCTCAAAATCTTTAGGCCAGTCAAGTTCTCCAGGAAACAAAGTCAACATTACCTCTTTCTTGCTTTTCCTACAGCAGGTAAGTTTCTCACAGCAAACTGTTGAACAGTCTTTCCTAACAGCTGAAATGACCATTATTAATAGCTCTTTTCCTCATGCAGATTTAGCATTTCTCCATGTACAACACATTAGGACCTTCCTAGCTGCAATGTGACACATCTGGTTCATAATTTCAGGGAAAAAATGTAGAAATCAGAGGGATAACACCTACTGATCCTAGTGACAGTTGAAATAATCTGATTTACCAAGCTGCTTACATAAACTATGCTTTTCAGAATCTTACAGAAATGTTATGCCTTGAACTTTTAGGATAAGGCTAATATGCTTTTAGTGCCTCATGGGTAGCTGGTCACAAAGAGAGAAGCTGGCATTGGGTCTGATACTGTTCAATGTCTTTAATAAAGCATATGGATGACAGAACTGAAGGCCTGCTTACCAAGTTAGTGGATCATACCAAATTGGGAGGAGAAGTACTATACACCAGAAGGAATAGCCACCACACAGAGAGGCCTTCACAAATTAGAAGGACGAGCCAACAGGAATTGCATCAATGTAATGTGCTACACATGAGACAGAATAATCCCAAGCAGCAGTACAAGATGAGTGGGATCTGACTAGCTGGGGTGTAGCTTTGCTGGAAAGGACCTGGGGATTCTCATGGACAGCACTAAACTTGAGTGAGCAGTGCCTTTGTAGCAACGAAGGCAGAATGAGCCCTGTGTTGCATCAGTAAGGGTATAGTCAGCAGTTCAAGTTCCACTCTACTTGACATTTGCTAAGACACACCTGGAATATTGTGTTCAGTTCTGATCCTCCCAGTTCATGGCAAAATTGAAGAAAAAGGCAGAGGGTCTAGCAGAGGACCATGAAGAACATTAGAGTTTCTGGACATCACGGCAGGAGGTTCAAGAAACCATAGGTCTTCAGCCCAGAGAAGAGAAGGCTCAGTGGAGGATCTAATCAGAGTCTTCTAATTCCTAGCACATATTTATAGAGAAGATAGAGGTATTCTTTTCAGAATGATGCACAGGACAAGAGGGAACACAGGTGCAAATTCCTTCAAGGGAAATTGTGTCTGGATACAAGAAAAAAGTTCTTCTCTCTCAGAAATATTAAACACTGGAATAGGTTGCCCAGAGAAGTGGTGGAATCTCCCTGAAAATATTCAAGATTTGTCTTGTCAGGTACCTGAAAAAAACAAATCTAGGACCCAGCTTTCAACAGAAGGATTGACAAGATGATCTCCAGAGGTCTCTCTCAGCTGAGGCTGCTCTGTGTTTTTATGTTGCTAAGTAAAATATACAAAAAGAAGGCACACAATACTTATCCTTGTGATAATGAATTTTGTCTTCTTACATTTTATATTGTTATAATTATTGACTTAAAAAGGTCATTCTGAAAGTATTCCATTTATTGGAGAAACAGTAACAAATACTATCTTCTTCAATCTAACAAAAGTATTTCGTTGCAACATAGCTAGAAAGATTAAGATTAGAGTACCAGTTAATTAAAGGCTAATATTCATGATGGCAAAGTATATGAAGCAATAAGCAGCTTCTGAGGTTCGTTAAATGTCAAAAAGAAATTGAAGAGTTTGATAATTGCAAAACTAATTTATTGTAATTTTATGCCATTGAACTATGTGACAACATAAAAGATGCAAGCCATTAAGCAAAAAAAAAGAGAAAGACCATATTTCTTTCATTGACTTGTGGGCATTTAAAACCATTGTATCAGGTTGCATTCTTAGATTTTTCAGTGATGGCACATTAGGAAAATGACTAAGAAAAATTATTTGAAGCCAGATTTAAACAGCAATTAATTATTTGAAGACTGAATTTTTCAAATTTCCTGAGTGTCGAACTGTATGCATACTCAGGGACCTAAATATGTACCTGCATAGGACAACTGAGATTTTTGTGAAAACCAACACTAGTTTCATGAGCAGTTTAAGCCAGACAAAAATAGACACTGACACAGAGCTAGGAGGTCTTTCCCATCTCATGCACCTGGATGCTACCACAATGTACTGCCCTCCATTAATAATGGCAGCTTTCATATAGGTATTCAGAGGACCAGATCAGGAACAAAGGGATGGTTTTGGTTTGCTTTCTTTGGTGTTGTTGGTTGGGGTTTTTTTGTTAGGATGATTCGTGAAGTATTAAATCCTTAAGATGGTTTACTGAAAACATGAATGAACACTTAAGCTGGCACAAAGGAGGGAGCAGCATATGGGGGGACAGGAACAAATAGGTGACTGATTCTTCAAGGAGCAGTGCTGAATTTATATTGAAGATCAAGAATTAATTGGACATACAGTTTCTCATCTGCCTATTAAGTTGTAGGGAATCAAGATATTAAGACACCAATGTTTTTACTTTCTAAAAGTAGAATGGACTAAGATTCTACTGTTGCTATATAATGTTTCATATATTACCCCCCCCAACCAGTGACATTGTAATAAAATTGAATGATTAAAGACATATCTTTATTTGAATAACCCATGATAACGCTTTTTGATGAGAACTGGGAAGAGTTAAAAAACTTCAATTTTTTTGTCTGCTACGTTCCTTACAAGAAGACCAGAATTTAACCACATCTTTTTGTTTTTTTTCCTTACGAAAATATTTCATCAAATTTATTTTTGAAGCTATAGGGATCAAAGGTTATATGACACACAACTGTCTTACCTAAAAAATGCAGTCTTCCTTGAAAATGTAATACCACATTATTATCTTGAAGAGTGAAATTTTCAGAAATAAAATAATAAATCTTATTTCTTTGTATTCAAACTGAAAAATGTATTTGTATAAAAGTGCACCATATCCATAGAATGGAGTCTACTAATGCATGCTACTGTCTCAGGGCAGATGTAAAGGTGATGGCATCAAGGAAATGTTTGTGTAACCATTGACAGAGTCTTTGTCTCATCCTCCTCTTGTATTGGTATTAAACTGACATTCTACTTGGCTAATGCAAGCATAGTCCAACTGGCAACCCACTGATTTCCTCACAGGAAAGATCACCATTTGTTTCCTTGTGTACTGGAGCCAGAAGCTGCTGCCAAATCCTAATATAAACCTCAAGTAAAATGTAACATATATTAAATAAGTCAAATAAATTACACCATGCAATGAAGAAATACTTAAGCCAGCAGGACTAAAGGCCAAATTATATACCTGGCACTATGCAGTGCCATGTTGACATACAAAGATTTACTAGAACCATCAACTGCAAGGTCTTCATCCATACAGTGCAATAGAGCTCTTAACTTGGCTGACGAGGCATTGGCACAACACTGCCTAGTTACAACTTGTGCCCAGAGAGCAAGCCTACATGCAAAAGCCATGATCCCCAGTTTGTGGTTCTGGAGTTAGTATGCACATAGGTACCTTATGTGTTTCTATACCTGTAACAAAGACAAGTCCATTCATCAAGACAAGCCCAGCAACCACGTATGAGAAAAGATTTTGGCAGTTAGCTACCAACACAACAAAACAATAGCATGCTAATAGTATTTGGTGACATATCCACAGATTTTCTAATAAACATTAAGTAATAGTAGTAAAGACTTGGAAACACAAATCTCAGCAAGTGTTAACAGTAAGAATCTGCACTGGGCATTCCCAAGTGTCTACTCTGATGGGCAATGAGCAACAAAGCCTGTACTGCTCTGTCTTCATTTACTGATCCTAATTTGATTAAACTAACATAGGTGGTTAATACATTCTACAATCATGTTTTGATTTTGCTTTGTAGACATGGTGAAAATTGAATGAGAAACTTCAAATGACAGGAGAAGCACAGTAAGATGTTCCAATAGGTACTCTTGAGTTCCCCATTAATTCCTTTTATTTAATATCAATATCACAAGCATTCAATATCAAAAGAACATGATCCATCAACATGTATCAGACAAAAGTTTTTCATATCCAAAAAGAAACAGAGAGATCTTTCTTCACATGTGCCACTCTTAATATGCTTTAAATGGTGCCACATCTAATGCTTAAAAGCTATTTCTGGGGCTACTGCACAAATCTGGACAACAGATCAAAGCCCATCTCATAGCCTCAAAAGTCGAAATGAGATAAATCAATTATAAGACTCCAAAATGAAACTACTGCTAGAAGGTCAGCAAACATTTCAAATGCTTCTAAAGCACCAGAACTTGAAAGAAAAATCAGATGTGATTTTGTACAAAGATATTATATCTCATTATTGCCTTGAAACACTGAAACTAAGTCATAAGCTGCATACAGAATTACTCCATTTCATCACCTCAGAAATGTTATTTTTGATTGGGGAAAAGATAAGCTGTTTCGATAAGCCAGATGCGCCTATGTTATAAACTGCTCTACAGCACTTTGTTCTCAGAAGGTCCTCCATCTCTTATTCTCCACTGGAGCATAGTGTAACTATTTCATATCATATAGATTTCTCTCTTGATGCTTGCCAAGCAATTTCCTTTGATGCAAAGGGAGAAAAGTGACAACTGCTAATATATTGCTCTCCTTCTTTCAGTCTACAGATGAATACAGTTCTTTTTTTCTTGATTTATTAGTTTCACAAGGCTTTCTGGTGCATCAATTCCACTAAATCTGTGAGCCTCCTAAATTTTTCCTGATTGTAGGAATTCTTCCATCTGCAGTCTAATGTTTAGAAAAATATAAATTCACCGTGAGTACATTTGCATTCATATTTCAGCTGGGATCACAAGTGTGCTTCTGAAGTGGCACCCAGTTACGGTTCACATCATGAAGCAGTTTCTAAGTGAATGAACTGGAGTCTTTGCAGACAACAGTCAGTCTCAATGAAGAAAATCCTTTAAATGTGTAAAGCATCATATCCTCAGCATCAGCTCTTTTCCTTTGGTGATCCTCTCCTATTGGCCTGCACTGCTCCCTGATGTAGAAGTAACCACAACATTCTTTATGGCTGCATATGTATTTTTGGATGCCAAATCAACTTGTTGTAGTTCTACATACTGCAATTTATAATAATAATAATGTCTAGAAAACAAAATGAAACACGTGGCTTTTATTGTTTTTAATTATATATATAATTCAATTACAGTTTTTCTGATTTCTGTAATCTTTAGTTCTTCATAATGCTCCTATATATTATCATGGCATATCTGTGTATATTTCAAAGTAAAGAACAGTTGGTAAAACTAAAATATCAGGAGAGTTATTCTCGGTCTACTTTGCACTTTCATCACACACACATATGTGAAGGTCCATGCTGGAATACACCTAACATCCTAACTTATTATTGTGACCCTGGCAGGGGATATCTAGGGAAGAGAATAAAAGCAAGGGCATAACATAGCAATCCTGCTTCTTGTTATTTTAAATTTCAAAGTCCTGCCCTCCTTTCCAGTTGGATCTATACTATCTCTTCTCTTGCACTAATTTTGGTCTTTGCCTGATCCTGCAGTGAGACATTTCAGTGCTCTAATCTGCCAGGAAACTATTCATATTGTTTTGATAAAATAGTTTTTTTTCCAGAGAATGTGTTGAAATGGTTGAACAGAGTTGGAATGCCACCACAGTTGAAGAATGATGGGTCTGAAAGTAAGATGACACATTAGTGTTAGCTAGATGTAAAATTATCCCCCCCAACTTCACCTTTTTATAAACATAAAGGAAATTAACTGTTTTTAATTGTCAGCTTCTTTTGCATCATTTGATGAAGTAAGTTTACCCACAGTTATTCAGTTTGAGAATTACTGCTGTAATATTTATCATTTAGTAGTTGCTTATTTAGGAACTTTTCCTTGTCTGTCTTAAACAGATAGCAAATCTCACTTGTAGGAAATTATTCCTGGAGTGCTATAACTGCAAAATTCAGATATAATAATATTTCAAACAATATAGAGAACAGACTTAGCGTAGTTGATGTGTCACCACATTCATCTGTACTTTAACCGGCTTTCAAAAAATGGTGTATCAGAAAGTATATGTGAAAAGCCTTTTTGTATATCGGAGTGGGGTTCTCAGTTGACTTACTGGGCTGTTCTAAGGTTTTTAGGAGACTCTTAAAATTTTAGGAGAATCAGCATTCTTAAAGCTATACATACGTTCTCTACATAGGAGAGGTTCTGCCTCTATCTGTTAAAATTTGTCTCCATATAATACTTGAGTTATCTTCATGTTTCTTTATTTAGTTAATGGAAAGCCTGTTTAGCACTTCAATTTATTTATTTCTTTGTTTTTGTTAGATATAAACACAGAAGCCCTACACACACGCATCCTTCACTTCTATTCCTTTCTTTTAGGCATATACATGAAGCTTGTAAAGATCTGATTTGGGGTTTAAAGTTTCATCTGTATGAGTATTTTGTCTACCTGTTTAATTGCCTTAGTTCTTTCAGATTCAAATCAATTACAAATGATTGTGTAAGATATTATTGGGACAAAATAGTAGCAAAAAAGTTTGCTGGAACTGAGATTAGAATTTAGGACATGATGCAATATCTATTGTTTTGTATGGCAGGTTTTTTTTTTTCCCTTTCTCTCAGTGCTAATGACGCTGATGAAGATATGTATTAACCTGCTAAGATACCTATCCTTTTTTGCAAGTCTTTCTTTGATGTAATATTCAAATAATTCTCCCCCAAGAGGAACCCTAGTAGGAAAAGAATAGTTGTTTAATTCAAACTGTATGCAGTTGAAAAGGTTTTAACAACCTCCATTTGTCTGCTTTGCGTATAGGTAAAAAAAAAATCCCCCTATGAGAGGTAAAATTTTCCTTGGTGAAAAAGGTCAATTTTGTCTCCTGTCAATCAGAACTCAAAAGAGTAGGATGCAAGCTAAAAGGAGCTCTCACAAAATATGTCTTCACACATACTGATAGTGGCTAGGTTGTGACTGTGGAGGGACATCCGTGTTTTTCATAGGTCAAAAATGCTATTACTTTCATAGATTTTGTTATTCAAATGTTTTTCATATTTGCAAATGCAGGATTAATAAAGAACTTTTTATAGACATCTATATTCTCCAGATGTTTTGGGTTTGGGTTTTTTTTCCAATCTCCATAACCGTCTAGACTTACTGTTTGTTAGCATCCTTTTTCCTTGAAAAATAATTTTTCATGTCTGAAAAGGTGGTGATAAAATTTTGTTATGCTGATGTTAATTATTTCAGCACAGCTGGAAGACATACTGTCTGTTACTGATATCTACTAGGTCGGCATGGAAATATATTAATCTTGACCAGAACATATGAAATATTTAGACAAAAAACTTTGAACTTTCTACTCTGTCAGCTCCTATTACCATTTCTATTTATTGAATATAGCTATTTCTGATACTGAAGCTCTTATATAGCATCTTTAAATCATACAGCATTGTTACTATCAGCTAAATCAATCTGTCCTATATTCAGGGCAGGGAGAATTTCATGGTCTCTTTGAGGTCTGGAAGATATGGGGGACCTTTTTGCTAACTTTAAAATGAAGTTATCTTCATACTTCTTAGTTTGGCAATCATATGCTGATTTTTGTTATTCTTCAGTGACAAGTTTAAAATCTTTCCCATATCAAGTTCCATGCTTTTCATTAACAATTCCTCCATTTATGTGTGCTGTGACTTAAGTAATGGCTTTAAATCGATTTAATCACTCTTTGACTTAAGACGTTTTCTGAAGTCTCCTCTTCTGTTGCTGAAATTGCTGAATTTTCTTCAGAAGTATCTGCAGTTAATGAACTGTGAGTTCTACCATAAATTTTTAAAAGACCATTTGTGCAGGAGTTGATATTAACTGTTTAGACATCATGATGTCTGAGGTATGTAGTAAAGTAGAGCTAGAATACCTTTTCTCACTGAATGTCAAAGCGTTTTTTTATTATCTTAGTAATGTTTTTATGATCCACTATTTCCATCATGTTATCAAAAATGTCTTGAAATATTACAAATCTCTTTTCAGTAAGCTGATTAGTTTTAGACTGGAGAGTTTTTTGGGTTTTTTTTCCCATTTTGAAAAGAAGTCCGAGACTCAGATTCTTTTCAGTGTTGTCATCATTCACTGACATAGCCTGTCCAACTGCTTCAGTTGTAATTTCCTTAGTTTCTTAACGCATAAGATAATTAGACCTTAAAATGTCACTTCAGTAGCTTGGTAGTCTTCCTGTCCTATATATTTATGCTGTTATGTATTTGGCTAGATATCATTTTTTCATTATTACATACATCTTTTATTCCATCTAGATTTGAAATAACACAGATTATTGACCTAAGTTTTTCTATGGTTCACAGGAATCTTCCTGGAGATATTTTCTTGCATAGGAAGATATCTTCTATCTGACTAGTCAAAACAGAGTTTTGCAAATTTTTGGAGCTCATTTCATTGTTTGCACTCCAAGCATCCCCACAACAGAGGTAGAGATTTTTTCTTTATCTTCCAGCAAATATGTGTATTTTCTTTTCCTCATTATGGTTGTTTCCTCTTCTTATAGTCCTCATCATCACAGGAGCTGATCTGCTAGGTGCTGATGGGAGCAGAATCTTAAACTCCACCAGTTTTTAGCTTAGCAGGAAGCATGAAGATACTCACATGTGAAAGTCGAAGGACAGAAACAGAGTATCTTCAGTATATTTTATTAGCAAATGAGCCATGTCTACCTACATAGTGAATGCATAAAACCTAAATGAGAATTTTCTTTTCTTGGTGATTTGAAGATCTCCAGAGGCCCCTTCCAACTTAAATTATCCTATGAATTTACTACATTTCTTGTTTAGAAGTCCATGCTTCCCCTAAATAAATGTGCCAAACTCATCCTGTAAGGTTTTTATACTCTCTCAATTTCTTTCATTTCTTTTAATGCTCTTAAACTCCTTGCACTTATTCTTGTCTCTGTCAATGCCGACTGGTATTATTTTGTTGGATCTGTGCTGTGATTGAACCTTTTGAAGAAAGGCTTTTGATAAATTGGCTTTTGCTAGTACCACTATGCTCATCTTTTCTTGGTCCATATTTCACTCCATTCATTCTCTCTGTTCAAACCAGATTTCTTCTTTGTGGTGGTGTATCAAGAGAGGAGGATTTAGACATAAACTGAAACAAGACAGCTTCCACCAGGTTCTCTTGAGAGAGGTTGTCCAGATTTCATCCTTTGAGATTTTCAACACCTGACTAGGTAAAGCTCCTGGCAACGTGGTCTAATCTCAGAGCTGATTCTGTTTTAAGCAGAAAGTTGAAGCAGGGACTTCCTGAGAACCCTTCCAACCTGAATGATTCAGTAATTCTATATTCCATGTTACAACATATATGTTAAATTTTCCGTTCTCCAGCATCACTACATTCATATTCCTCCTAGAAAACCTTAGGGATTGAGTCTTTCAGCACCCATCTATACAGAGTAATGGGAAACAAAAGTGTGTGCTAAAAATACCTCAACTAGAAACTAGCCAAACAACGTATTTGCCTGAACTGTGGTACCTAATCATGTCAGAATAAACCCTTTGGACTAATGCTCTGTTTCCTTCTGTCAACACAAGATATCAAACACAAGGGTATTGAGCCAAATTACTAGCACTAATGGCAATTTATATGAATAAACAGACCATGAGCAGATGAGGGTAGGTAATGAATGAAAAAGTTATTTTCCTGTAACTGATTTTCTTTGTGGTGATTTCCTGGTATGCATGTTGCAGGTGTTTCTAAGACTGAGCAGTGAAATCCAGACAATTTTTTGTCTCTCTAGTTTGTCTGCAGTGAGCTCTAGCTCTTTTTTAAATGCATGTCCATCAATGATGTAGCATGTGCTTTTTTCTTTTTAATTCTTTGCAACCTTTGAATTTTAAGATTCTATCAGACTTGACACAAAAGGGGCTGTGAATAACACACATAGTTGACATACTTCGAAGAACAGCAGTTACATGTAACAAAACTTTTTTTGTCTGCTTTCCTACATGTCAAGTTTCAATTTATGCTTCCCATGAGCCACTATTTACTTAAAGGAGGGTTCTAGAATTCCTCGCTGTATATAGAGATGAGGGCAGTTTTTTCCAAATCCAAATTCATACTTGGAGGCTTTGGCAATGCTTGGTAAAATATGAATAAAAGTTCAGGGTCTCTGCAGATATCAGAGATAGAGTCATTTTGCAACAATGCCATCAGTGTGACTTAAGTTCTGGTGAAGCTTGCAATGGTGACTGCTGGTGGCTAATTTTACAGATTCCTGTGCAGTCTGCTGTCTGACGAGGCAGAGTTAGTGCAGTAGCGAAGCCAATCACGCACATAACTCAACTTTAAATATGAAATAGGGAGGTCCTCTGAAAAGAAGATGAAAAGACCCTATCTCTATGGACTAGTGCACTAGTTCTAGTGCACTGGAACCTTTAAAACATGACAGTGGCTTGTTGGAGAACCCAAAGCAAACTGAGATGTGGGTTTATCAGGAGGGTGTTTTAAAGGTAATCTTGTCACTTATCTTCTTTATTAATAACAACAGGAAATAAAATACAGAACTTGTGTTCTAGAAATTCACACACTTTACAATTATTTCCACTGTTAACTCATTGGGTGCATCTATATTAATGTTTTAGTTCTGATCAGAAAGTCACTTTCAGAAATGAATCTCCCAATTTGGGGGGATGGGAGGTTTTTTTGGTAGGTAATTTCCCAAATGGCTTAATAATATTGCAGAGTTGTTAAACCACATTTGTTGTCTTTATTCTCGAGCACGGATAAGCAGTATAGATTACAGCTTATGACAACCACTGTGCTGTGAAATAACTGTGATAACATACCAGTGATATTGACATAACTAGTAGCTACTGGTGACAATTGACAATCAGGACATTGTACCTGATTCTGTACATGTTTATACATAATGCCTTCTGAGGCATTGTTATATTGGTAAACAATTAATGTCCTTGGAACAAGCATTTATGCTCAACTAGGTTATGCTGGTAAAACATTATTTAGATTTTAAGAAAGCCACAGCTTAAAGGCTGCTGAATAAAACCAGCATTGTAACAGCCCTCCCCCTTCCAACCAGACAT
Organism: Phaethon lepturus; assembly: GCF_000687285.1. Taxonomy (NCBI): domain Eukaryota; kingdom Metazoa; phylum Chordata; class Aves; order Phaethontiformes; family Phaethontidae; genus Phaethon; species Phaethon lepturus. Next base: position 39,019 of record NW_010554018.1, on the reverse strand, counting down.
GAACTAGTATACAACATATGCAAAACATATAATTTATAGTAAATGTGGATATAATGCAGAAATGCAGACCAATGAAGAAAAAGCCAACTGTGTTAGCAAATGTATAGATGTGATACCAAACAAATCCAAGGGGGACCCCTTTGCAAGGGGAAAGAAATCATCAACATAAACATCACATCCCTCCCAATTGGGATGCTAATGACTTGCCATAACCCTTTCTTTTGAGGAGGAATAGCACCACTGACTGCAGGAGCCAGATGGATTAGAAGGGTTCAGCACAGTATCAGCGTAAGGCATAAGTACTAGAAACCTCGTGTGTATCATTTTTAATAGTTTCATTATTGGGCATAAGCAGTAAAAATTGGATAATTTGACTATGATTTTAAGTATCTTCTTACCTAGACTGATAATACTTTTTTTTATCAGACTGTTAAGACCTTAATTAGATGAATCATAAATTCTTGGTTTCACACACACAGTATGTTTCTGTAGCCCACAGAAACTGCACATGGTATTTAGCGTGGTAACCTTGCCCTTGAGGCTTTGCTATTAAATCTCAGTGCAACAACTGATGGAGAATGCAGGTGACCTAGGCTATAATTCAGATGCAACAGCATGTATTTACTGTGCTACTAGACACAATCCTTGTTTATTAAGCTTTTTTAAGATGTTTAAGTAAGTGGTTTGTTATTCAACTTTACCCTTTACCAGAAAATTCAGACTCATTTCCTGAGACACATCTGGGCTGCCAACTGCTTCAATGATTTGTTTGGGGCTTAATTTCCTAACCCAGGTACTTATGACTACTATAATTTTTTATGTCCTCGCAGCCTCTCAGACAAGCATCTCTTAGCGAAGAGAATTAATTTTCAAACTACCACTTTGAACTTTAAGCCAGAGAGATCATACTTTGAAGACCACGCCAATCAAAGTGATACCATTTCTATTGTTTTTATCATAAAGCACAATATTTTAAAATAAAACAACCAATACTTAAGGAAAACAAAATTCCAGTAAAAGCTTCAAATTTCAGCATCACAAAGCGTAATTCTGCTCAGACCTGCAAGACTCTTCAGGTAAGAATGAAAAGATAGAAGAAACTCAGTTAACATAATCTAGTAGTAGATGGATTTAAGGGAAAAGGAGATAATCTTTTAAGTGCCAAAATCAAGAAATACAAATTATTTTCCTCACCATAAGTTCCAAGGGATCCAAGGGATTCTTAAAAATGATATGAGCTTATCAGAAGGCAGTTCTCCCATGAACACAGATGAATAAGAACTATGAGACTGAGTCATGGAAGTTTCTGAAATGGTTTTCGTTTGATCTCACTGTATCATTTTCCCAGAAACAATGCAAAAAAAGAAAAAAAGTCTTTGTGATTATGAAAAAACTTTTCAAATACAGAGCAATGAAGAACTGTTTGAAGAAACATTGAAAGCAGAGTTCCAACAGATGTGATGTTCCCCCTCTGTTAAAGTCATAATCTTTATGACGATTTTTTTTTTTCAACATCCACAGCAATTTTGATGGTGGTCATTTAAAGAAATCATCCTTCTTCATCTTCAATGCTGGATATAAAAACAGACACTAGGATGGGGACAGCAAGGCATCTGTCTATTCCAAACAACATTGTATAGTCAGCTGTCATGGGCTACTGTATATGCCATTTTTTCTGTCAGAGCAGCCAGTTTTCAGTAAGCTAACACGGATATTGGAATATAACTGGCAATATTAGCATGGCAAAATTTATTTTAATTTTCATAGCTGTTTTCTCTACTTTGGTAGGTAGAAGAAATTGCATATATGACAATCACAGAGAAACTGACGTTGGAAGAGATCTCTGGAGGCTCTTTAGTCCAATCCTGCTCAGAGCAGGGTCAACTACAGCAGAGGGTAAAGTCCCTTGCTGCAGCCATGGGGGCAGCTGGCCCAGCTTCACATCCAGCAGCTCAATGTCCTTGAGAGAAATCAGCAGTTACAGTATCTTGCTGCAACCTCTCCAATCTCAGAAAAAGACTTTATCCAGTTTCCCTTAGTCCTAAAGAAGAGGTAAACCTAGTGAATGTTAAAAAGTACAGTTGAAACCACAGCAGACAACTGAAAACTAGTAGTAAAACATTAGGCTTCATCCATCTTTTCTTCTTGAACTCATTCATCTTACCACAAAGTAAGCACAAGCATGAATTCTTTGCTTAACTGAGGATCAACAATAAAAATTTATTGTTGCCAAAGATTAACTTACTCAGCCAAATAAAACCTTCCCATGCCTTCATTCCTGATCATTTTCAAAATGTAATGACTCATTATGATGCAGATTTTAAAATATCAAACTGAAGAAATGGAAGATAATGCATTAAATAATGGTTGTAAAGATACTTAAGATTTGCAGTAAATGACTGTTTCTAACCTATTGCAATTATTTATTTTTTTTTAATCAGCTCTATTTTCCTTGACACATACAAGCAAGCAACACATATAAAGACGTCAGGTGTACACGGAATCTAGCAATAAGGTTTGCAGATAGCGTGAATATCTTTTACTAGATGAATTGGTATAACTGGCAAAATCAAAGCAGAAGCCCTCCTTCATGTCTATAATACAAACTGCAATTTCAAAGTTACACAGAATTTGAGAACAATTGCTGACACTTTACTTTGATATATATCAGTTGCACCATCTTGGAAAGAGAAGATAGCTGGGTAATTGTGAAATAAAGGTGTGGAAGACAGTTGAGCAGTAACTATTATTTAGTTATCAGACCTACTAACATTTTAAGAAGGAATTCATTTTCCATAATACAGTATTTGACAGTTCAGCTGTCAGCTGAGAGCAACTAATAATAACATTGATGGAAACCAGAATAAAGCAAGTACTGCAGCTAATCATAGCACAGAAGGAAGTCATATGACGAAACTAAAAAAAGAAAAAGGATATATTTATAATGCCTTTTCCAGTTTATTTCAAAGTCTTAAGAAAATTAGTGCCTTAGAACCATGTAAACAGTGCAATAGGATTGTAGCAATCAAACACAATGTATCAATATAGGAAATTTGCTGACAGAAGGAAATATAAAGCATTTGTTATTAAAAAGCTTCAATATTTTTTAGCTTCTCAAACAGGTAGTAAGGCTACAAGTGCATCAGAAGCCTCAATAAAATTCATAGTTCCTTTAAGACTGACAGGATCAGAAGAAAAACCCAGATGAGCTACACATAAATGAGTAACCTAGTATCAGTCATTTCTTCTGCTATCAGACAAAAGCTAAGGACAGATCACACATTTTTCTTCAGAATATACAAGTTATTTATTGTAAAAATATATGTCTGTATAATGAGTATAGCTGAAACATATTTCAAAAATAAATAGTGATTTTACTTAAAAAAAAAATATTAATTCAGGACCACCTAGAATAGGCGCCACAAAATGAAAGTTTTTGCACCAGCTGAGGCATTTTTTTCAGAAGGATGAAACTTCTAAAGGAAACAAGCAGAACACTTCATAATTGTCTTTCCTTACATGTAGATAGATGCAGAAGGAATGAAAACTTTGATGGGAGTTTTGAAATTTCATCATTTATTCAATAAAATATTTTAATAATTTTAATGCTGTTCTTACTGTGAAGAATATACTTAACCTGCCGCTGATTTTTTATTTTCCTGATTAAAAACATTGAGCTTAAATTTTCTATCCTTATTTTCATATTGGATTCTCTAGAAATTTATATGGAAATGGTTTCTGATAAGAAGGCGTATGGACAACAGTTACATTGCCAGGACACTTTCCTTCTGTGAAAAAGAACTCTAGTTCAATGAAAAATTATTTGCTACACAGCTGCCTAACAACAGATCTCTTGGTAAATTTATGTGATTATTGAAAACAATGAAAAGATCAGCTGATCAAATATTACATTTTGCATTTTATATGCCAAAATACTTGCAATCTCACATTTTATTGCCCAGTATGAAATAGTCTTGAGTTCTCCTCTGAAGTCTTGAGTACAGTGTTTCCAGTTGGCATTGTATTTTCTTTTTCAAAAGAAATTATCATCTTCTGCTAGGTGGTTACTATGTTGACTAAGATGGATTGAAGAGACTATTTAGAAGGCTCACCTAACTGAAACTGTGGTTTAGTATAAAACCAAATATCCACATTAAAAATTCATTGCCAAGTTGCTGAAAACATTTACACAACAAATCAGTACAATAAATAAGATTGAAGGAATTCAGATATACTCATGAACACTTTTAGAACAGTAGAAGGTATACTCATTTAAACTCATTGAGTGAATTACTTGCTATGAAGTATTTTCTTTATTCCTGAAAAAAAATGAGGGTCTACAATCTCAAGTTTATGTAATCAGTCACCTTTTGCTTTATGTTTATCAATCAAAAATACTTCCAGCTAGTAATAACACAAGGAAGAAACTAATCATATGGTTACTGGTACATCACAACTTTTAAAAAACTCAGCAAAAGATGCTTCAGACTATTATACAGAGTTGCCAAAGAAAGAAACTGCAAAGATGCACAGGCAGAGCATGCAATCAGTTAGAAAAACTAATTTTCTAAATTAATCCAGATTGTAACTGGCATAATAAAACCACTGATGTCAGAGACTAGAGTTTGCAATAATAAAGGGACTTCGATAGGATTAAAGAGGGTATAAGATTTTCAGACTAATCACAACTGATACTGGCACAAATCAGATACTAGAGGCCATATTGTATAACCTTTAAACAGAAAAATGTGTATTCATAATAAAGACCAGTGTTTTAAAAGCCTAGTGATTTCAATTACTCTTTTGTGCAATATGTGAACATGCATACTAAATGTCTCAAAATATTTATGCTCACCTTTCATGTACAGAAATTAATTTTCAGTACTGCCATAGGAACAGGAATATAATTCAAAATAGGAAACTTTTTTAGCAGGTTATATACTCTAGTGCAAATTCTCCATTACTTTTTGAAGATTTAACTTTTAAAGGGTATCTTTTGTGCAACACAGACAAGACAATAGCACAGGAACTGAACATGATATAAGATGGTACACTTTTCAGAAGAAAGCTTAGATGGAATGCTGACTTAACTCTCCACCTAATGTTTAGCAATAAGTAACATCATAACATTCTACTATGTAATAATTTGCAATTATGTAAAAACTCTGTCAAATAATCTCAAAATGGAAAAAGAAATCCCCAAATTGAAGAAAAAAAAATACCCACTTTCACTCTGTCACCACACCAGCATAGAGAGATTGTCAAGGTATATTTAAATCAATAAGTGGAAGGAAAAACTCTCCTTCTCATAAGGATTTCATTTGTCTGAACAGTTCTTATTTCTGACAGTTGGCACATTCCATTTTAAGAAAGGATCTGCTTAAGGTAAACAAAGAATGCAAACTTGTAAGGATGTCACCATAAGAGCAAGTATCTTGAAAAAGGAGAACACCATTAAACAAAAACAATTTTGCCATGTTAGGATATAGGGCATAAAACACTTAAAAGTCAGAAGGTACCTCTATTTTAGGAAGATTTTTTCTAACAAGCTGAAATAATCTGTAACATTACAGACCTCTGACAATGAGGAAGAAATTGTATAGTGTTATGTTAAATACACTGAAATCAAATAAAAGTAGAAATGTAGATGTAGAATCTAATTTCCAAAATCAAGAATGAGTCTGGAGGATCTGGTGACTAAATCTAAGCTAGCTATAAAATGATAAGACTTATAAAAGATTCTCAAATCTCAGTCTGCAAAAATTTTGGCAGATGCTTTTGTAACTAGAGTGCAATGTCAATTCCTTGTATACAAGACTAGTAACAGATTAATTTGAACATATGATGCCTCACACAAGACCAGACCTTAAACCAGAGGCTAGCAATTTTCTTATAAATTTTCTTATTCAGATATAACACTGCACACACCCAAACAACTCAGGTACTATCAAAACTAGAAAAGACAGAGAAATTAAAAATGGTATGATCTTAGAATGAATAATTAAACAATAGAAATGCTCTAAGAATATATGACTATGCATACCAGACATTTATCAAAGGTAAAATAATCTTTGAATGCCTTTGGTGATTGTTGTTAACATTATAGTTAAGAAAAATTACTGTCTTTTGTATTGTCTGTTATTTGCACTAGTGGCAAGGAAGATTCAGACACTTCTGCTGAGACTTGGCTAATTTTCATGTATCATTTCATAATGATTACAAACAAAAAAAAAGTAGGTACAAAAAACCCAAACCTGTACCTACTACCAAAGTAGGTACAGCTAGCCAATAAGATTGCAAAAGCCAGTGCAAAGAATATGGTTCCATGCATGTTTTTTTCTGATTTTGCCAGTTTCAGTAGATTGCAGGTAAGAAGACAAAGAAAAGAATGCACTCATAAAGCTATAGGTTCTGTGGAGATCAAAACTATGTTGAGTGACTGCATAGTGAATTCTGAAAATCCAAAATTAGACCAATGACAGAGTTAGATGACAGGTAAAATGTATTTTCAAAACTACTGAAACTGTCAACATCTAAAATCTTAACAAGAACTACAGCTCAGTGACAAAATAGTTTAAGTTTTGGTCAAATAAAGATTTAGTTTGCTTAAAAGTGATGTACAAATAAATTATTCATCAGTAACTTTAACAACGTATTTTCATATTTCTTCCCATTTGTATCGTCTTTTAACACTGGAAGAGAAAGGTTATTATCCAGCATGTCAATCTATGTACTGGATTACACATAGTAAAACTGCAGACAAATGGAACGAGAGTAACATAATCTTGCACGAGGACAAAAATTAAATGCCATTTTCACTGGTGTGATTCGCATTTAACTATATGCATGAATTTCATCACACTAGCTGATGAACTAGATAACCTTTTCATGCATGATCTTATTTTGGCTGGTAATACACTACCTAGTGTTCAGAACTATTCAAAGTACTTCTAAACATTTCTTATTTTATCCTTTCTTATTCATTATCTTTTCTCAAAAACTTAAAACATTTCATCAAATTGGAAATATAATCTGTTACCAATTATCATTAAATGATACATATATTTCCATAGTTTTTCTGTAATTTTCTGAGAATATTCTTCCAGAATACTCCTCCATGCTCTCTAGTTTCTGTTTCAATGATCACATGCATAAGATACATCTAAGATTTTTAAAGGAACAGACACAAATAGTAACCTTGAGCTTCTTGTTTTGAATTGTGTTGTACAGTGCTATCAGCAGATCCTGTTCTTTTACTATGGCTTCTAGTGATAACGTGATATGAATTTTCAATAACACCATTAAGAATAGTACAGTAACAGATATTTATCAAAGATTTAGAAGCTATATAGACAAGGCAATCTCAGAAAACAAAGTCATCCTTTCTCTGGCTTTCTCTGTTTTTACTTATAGGAAGAAACTGATCCAGAAGGGAAATATTAGTAAAGTTTTATGCTGTAGAACACCTTTGCATTTCCAAATGCTAAGGAATAAACTCAGGAACAAGACCGTAAAGAATATTTGATGCCAAGAAAGGAACTTGGGAAAATTAAATACCTGACCACAAATCTTTGCCCAGATACAAATACAGTAGAAAGCTGCAACTAATTTGAAGAAAATCTTCAAAAATCTTCAAAACCCCAACATTGAAAAAGCTATGATTGTTTCTGAATCAGCAGTGTTGCAATAATTATTACTGACTGTTGCAACCAATGGGACAGCATATGAACGAAGCTGCCTGAAATGAGGTGTTCCAATACACAAACAAGGTTGAAGAATTGTGGTACTATTGGTTTGTGCCTTGTCTTCTGTTCCTATATCTTTATTGATTTATTAGTTTCATGGGGTTTTCTGTACCCAAAGAGGGAGTAAGGGAACATGCAATATTGCAATACTATTGTAATATAAACCTGGAAAATTATTAAAACAGCTTAAAGACATAATAATTAATGAATAATAAATTACAGTTTACTGGAAAAATACAGGAAAAAGAAATGTTCAGGGTGATTTTTTGAAAACAGCTCAGGAAAAGGATGACAACACTATTATGCTAGAAAGCAAGAATAGCTGAGCTGGGCCTATTCCCCAAAATCCAATCAGGACTGGGAGATAAAAGTAAAAGCTAACAAAATAAACAGATTAAAATTCTTCTGACAAAAGTATTTTCAGAGAAAAGATAAGAGTCGTAACTAAAATGATAGCAATATTAGAGAAAATACTGAGAATGTTAACCTATTGAGAAAGAGGTGATTTGCTAACAAAAAAAGCAAAAACAAGTTTCAATAATCTATCCACAAAAATGTGGATAAATGTACCATAGTGCATTAGGAAGGGAAAAATAAAAAAGGAAGTATTCAACTAGACAATGAAAACTACAGAAAGTAAATAACAGAGTAGAGATATATTATATACAGTATACAATATATTGTAAACTAAATCACCAAAGAAATATGATGAATATAGAATTTTATGCATGCCTGTGTGTGTGAGACAGAGAAGGGGAGAGAGTGCATGTAAACACAGCCTGAACATTTTTGTCCAATACACCTGAATAGAATACCTAGTAAAAACTGAATGTATTACAAAGAAGAAAAAAGAATTAAGAATCAATAATCCTCCAGAGCATAAAGGAACAATTAATGATAAATACAATGGGTTTAATAAAGAACTAATCCTAATAAAAAACAAAACAAAACAAACAAAAAAACAAAACAAACAAACAAAAACAAAACAAAACACCTACACTGTGCCTCATGTCTGCCAGCGTTTCTTTGAGGAACCCCTGTCAAGTGTAAACTTCAATAGTGGCTTTGCTATGACAACATTTCTACACAATGAGATGAGCTGATCTAACCCCTCACCACTGCTTAAAGTTGGAGCTTCCTTTTTCTCCACTTCCTACTAGTAGACACATACTCCCAACATCTGACTTTCACTGCCTGATGTGCTTGTCAGAGTTCTCTGAGTTGATTAATCTCAATAATTTCGTAGAAAACTAATCAAGGAGGAAAAAGATTATACTTTTTTGCTGGCTTAGCAATCAAACCAGTTTACAATAGTGTCAGATGAACAGGAGAGATGGCGTAAGAAGACACACTGCACAATGAGGAGCAGGGGAGAAAAAAAAGAGAAATAATGAAGACTTCTAGGCAGCAGAAAAGCGCTATATGAGCTCATCTGGTCATAGAACCATACCTGCAGAAAGGAGGATTTACTGCTGCTTTTGGAGGAAGCTGGTGGAAATGGTTGCCACAAGGCACATGCGTTTATGAGTAGAAGGATGTTTCCCTTCACTCTGGAGTAAGACAGCTACAAAGAAATTCAATCAATGTAGCACTTCTGAGAGTTCGATAAATAATCTGAATGCCTCATTAAATCCTATTCAAAATTGCAAATTGCCTTAACTTTATCTATTCTAGTAAATATTACAAGTTGGCTCAGTAGTTCTGAAAGAAAATTCATTGAAGCAAGGGAATTAAATCCAGTGGGCTCTGGACCAAGTCTGCAGGGTACATTATTAACACTCATCTATATCTGGAAATTTTCCAAAATATTTAATATGCACTAATTAGTCTGGAACAATTGTTTCTTACAAGGTCTTTCTCCTCAACTCCATATGGAAACACACCTAGGAGGAGAGTATGCACATAGAGTTAATTATTCTAGAATACTTATATTTTGGAAAAATCTAAAATTCACACAAAAAAGGGGTAAATATTCCCTTTACATATGTCTTGCAGTACAATGGAGCTACACGTAATGCAAGAAATTATCTTCACGACCTATCCCCAACTGCTGATATTATATATAAGATTAGAATAATTGTCATATGGTCTCTATGTATAAACTCTGTTTTCCTATTAGTCCGTTATATACAAGACCAGAGCCCATTGCTGCTTATCCATTATTACGTTCATGATAGTAACACTTAGTTTTTTGAAATGCCTGTTTTTCAGCATATAGACCTTACTCTGCACATTTGGCCTGCATTTCCTGCTTGCAGATTGTATAACCTTACACTGAGCTGTATAAAAATACATTTTATTGGAACACTTGTAATAGCTCAAATAAACTATTTAAGGATCCTTCAGGAAATCACACAACTAAGCAACTTAATCAACAGGGAATAGAATATAACTTGCCAAAAATTACAAAAATTACTTTAGAGAAACAGAGTTAACTTTTGGAATTTTCAAAGTAAATGTTATTTTTTATTATTCAAATTATTTCAATATTAGAATCTTTAAGAGCTGTAGTATTCACTCTAAGATTTTTTCCATCAAACAATCATGAAAAGAATAACACAGACTCTTCAAATTTTCCATGAAATTAAAAATGCATGAAATTCAACTTTTGAATTTTTTTACATTCATTCCAAAAAACGTCTACTACATCTAATCACCACAGAAACCCCCAAACAAACAAAACCCAACCAACCAAAAAAAAACTTGTCAGGAAGGCTAGCTGTCTGGTATCTCTTAGTAAAACTCTGGCTAAAGGCTATCTGTGGTAGATGACCTTCTTTCATAATCAGAGTAATTAAAAAAATGGCTAGGTCTGCTTCCTGTTAGCTAAACTCATGTGCAGGTACAAGACTCCTTTTGCTTTTTAGAGCAGCTTTATTTATATTCCAAAAAAGCAGCTGTCTTTCAACGAAAACAATGAACCTGAAGATATGCATATTATAAATAGATCTATATGACAACTGCTTGCAGTGCAATCATCAGTCTCATGAAGACTGATGCAGTTATATATGTTATAAATTAAAGAACAATCTTGCCAGATAGTGTATAGACTACATGGCTAAAAGTGTTTTTCTGAGTACCTTTAAATTATAAACATTCTTAACTTCATTGATACATAAAATAAAATAAAATAAATCAGATGATAAAATCTCAGTATCTTCAACAAACAAGGAAATGCTAAGTGTATTACAGACTACAACAACAAACACATACCAAGTGAGCAAAATAGATTTTGAGCCAGTTGGCTGAAATTACAATTATTTTGTGCCTTTATAAATTACTCCATATGAAGATCTCCTGAGACTTTAGAAATATTAATTAAATGTATTTAAATTTTGAAAATTTGATTACTGCCACTCATCTTTTCTGCAACATAACTACACTGATCAGAGCACAGATTAATGATCTTAAAATGTTTACCAGTAGAAGTCAAACTAAAACAAAAGGCTGACAAGATTTTAGAGCCTTTCTGGAATCCACAAGCCTACTAGTTTAAAGAAATACAAATCCTTTACGAGCAGGCTGGACAAACTCTTGAAAAAATCAAAAGCACATGAGAAATATGAAACCAATACTATATCTATTCCCGAGAAATTTTTAAGGTTAAAAATTATACTTAGGCAATCTTATGCCCAGTAATTCTGCAGAATTAAGAGTTATGTAGTAAGTCTCTAGGTCTTTAACTAGCAATAAAAGCAAAAAAAAAAGACAGGAAAAAAGGTATGATCAAATATAGGCACAAGTTAAAACAGCTATTTTAAAATTTCATAAGTAAGATGACACTGGAAACTGTTCTGGAGGATGAAAGCTGCTTTGATACTAGAAATCCATAATCTTATTTATCCATCAGCCTTGGTGGACATTTTAGTAATATAATCAATGTTTTGTTCCTACTATTTTAGTATATGCAACTTAACATTTAAATCCATTTAGGTCATCAAGTAAAAAATCTTAATATGCTTTTCCTTTTTACTGCCCATTCAGTAATGCCTAACCTTTCCATTTTCAAGAAATGAAACTGTAGTAAGTAGAAGAGTCTACAGATCCTCTTTACACAGAAAACTTAAGAATTTTACTCTGTTCCAAATTACAAATGGAGATGAAGCTTAAACTTCATGATAGGAAAAACATGGCTGCTTGTTGGTGGGTTGTTTTCATTAGGATCAAAAAGACAGATGTTATTCCCCAAAACTGACACATCAGTTTGCCTAAAATTACCCACACTTCCAAAAACCTCTTCCACTCCTGTAAAGAGTAATGAAATATAATGTCTGACTAATCCAAATAATAATATAATAAAGTAGAATTACAATGATTAAAGTTCAACTGATGCAAACTCTTAACTTTCTGGAAGAAAAAAAGACACAGATGAATATTAACATTCACTGTAATTTTAATCAGTAATATGCAAAAAAGGTTGTGACTTTCTGATATGAAATAGTCCTTGACTTTCATAATTCTTAAGCACTTTCTTTTATCATTTTGCTGATGTATGTTCTATTTTAAAATCAGAAGGATAATGGATGTGCTTCTTAAACAGTAAATTGGGTTTTATATCAGAGACCTGTCAGCACCAAGACAGGCTGACCTGACAGTGGTCTTGCATTTGCAGCTCTCCTTTATGATTGCTTTTCAAGGTGATAGGTCAATCTTAAGAAAAGTGCAGATTTCTTGATCCCTCAGGAAACATCTTAGAGTCATAACATTCACTGCTTTTATGATCTTTGTAACAGATTAAAAGAAGAGCTATCCTTTGCTGTCACATATATTTTTATTTATCAAGGGCATTTAAGATTTTGGTAGATAATGTAAATTAAAATACATTTGATTTTTCTACTGCCGCTAGGACAAACATCAAAACTCAGGAGAAATGGGTTATCTCTCAGTGTTATTGATAAATGCAACACAAAAAATTAAACCACACTTGTTTTTAGTGAAAGACTTTGATTTCACCCATTTTTAAATGAGGAGTGCATTAAGACAGCATCTTAGCATAAACGTCAGGTTTAAGACTTTCCTTTTATTTTGGATACGAATTTTCAATAAAATAATGAAAATCAAAGCTCAGAAGATAGATGGTTAATGGCAACATCAGTTGTGAAATGGCAACATCAGTTGTGATGAAGTACTGAACACCCTAACTCCCATCTTTGTTCAGCAAGTGCTGATCTGCCACAGTACCTCCCTGTAAATATTCATTAATTTATCTGCTTGCTCTGCTGATTACTTCAAGATAATGGTTTTTAAACAAAATTATAATGTTTATAATAATAAAATTATAAAATCTACTCATATTGTAGACTGGTTTGTAGGTATTATTAAATATAATATGATTGATCATATCCTTGAAGACTATTGGTATCAGCACTGCTCTATAATACAACATGGATGAAAGGAAAAAGAAATCTCAGAAAATTAAGAGTTAACTATTACAGAATCTGTTTTCTATTCCATTTTGCAGACTTCCTTGTTTGACTTATGTGGTGATATTTAAAATCTACCTTATATGGAGTATGTTATTTTGGGTTGTTACGGAAATTTTCCATTAAAGATTTGTAAATTTCTAAAAAGAACAGATACAAGCATCTAAAATCAACTTTTGAGAGCTTACAGCATTCGTTCACTAATTCTAATGTGTACATTGGAAACGAGCTCTTAGTTATGACTGTATGACCATTTTGTAGTGCTACATTTACCAAATTTGTATTTATAGGAATGAAACTTAAATATACTAGAATTCAAAATTTAGAACACAGGAACCTGATCAAAAAGCACAGACAATGAAGCACTTAGTGTAAATGCGTATGACATTTAAAAAAAAATTATAATTCTTTTAGCATCACATCTGCATGTTTCTACCACAGTAACTTTTAAAAAGTAGTTTCAAATATGTACTCTAAATTCATAAAAATAAATGACATGGCAAATGCAGTACAGAAGTCGCTGCTGACTCTTCTGACATAACAGGACTCTTCCAACAAAGCGGTAGAAGGGCATATATTCTCAGTTGCAATTTCGTAGACAATCAATAGAAAGTGATATTATATTTTATTTTAATAACTGGTAATGTAAGTATTCACAAGTAATAGTTCTGTGAAAACTATTTATCAGTATATTTTCAAATTAAAAACAAGAAAAATGGATACTGTACTTAAATTACATTTTGACATTTTGTTTTGCACTAAGTACCTAACAAAGTGAGCATGACAAAATGTTGTTGTTTGGTGCTGAAAATACCATAGTAAACCTGTTATATCAATTTGGCTTTCTTGTTCAAGCAGCTATTGTAAGTTTGCGTTTCACTGAACGGTAAATGAATGCTAACAATGTTTTGCGATGAGATAAAAGAAACTTACTTTGAAATTAGCTCAAGTAACATACTAAGTAAATTTGTTTGCATCCATTCCAGGATGTCTCTAAAATTAAAAAGGAATTTTTAAGGAATTAAAATGGTGTGCAGATGCTGGGAATCAAACACTTATACTGCAGCAACTTACTTCTCCAGTCACTTTTTCTATTACGGTTTTTAAGATAGTCATGTTTCCAGAATCATCCTTTAATTATGTCCACTATTTTCACCTGGTTTTCTTAAAGTGTAATCACATTCATTTATAATGATATTTTACTTAACCTTTAAAGAGATGTCAGTTATTTCTTAAAATTTAGATACCAGCGTTGTTATAATAAGATAGAGAGTAGTGCAAAGACAAAGACAAATACACCTACTCTTGTAACTAAAAGTCATCTTTTAGTATGTTCAAAGCTGCAGTGCCACAACAGCCTTATCCTTGGTGCAATGTTTCCTTTTCCTCTCTTGCCTTAGGTCTGGCTATGGTAAGCTGTTTCCATGCACTACACAATCAGAAAACTATATTCATTTTTAGGGAAAAGAAGGGTTAGTTTTCTGCCAATTTTGCCTGCTAAAACAGCTCCTCCCAAATGTAAAAGCTGAAATCTTTTCATTCTGGCGACTTTCCTGTTGGACATGAATATCAGAAAGCAATAGGAAAAGTTAAGGAGATATATGTATATATGGACAGCCTCGTGAGAAGTGGACCTGAATCCCTTCAAGCCTAAGTGAACCAAATCTAGACTTTCCACTTGTTAGCCAAAATCTCTAAACACTAGTTTATTACACAGAGAATAGCAACTGTGGCAGTGGCACAGGAGCAAGTCCTGACTTCATTTGCTGAAAGAATATTGGTAGCTGTTTATTCTCTGAAAAACTCTTCAGTCTTTTGACTTCAAGTGAATGAGGGTACCTCCCTGCACCTCTAAGCCAGAGATGATGAATCTAAGTTGATGTGATACCGTATGACACCATGTGTTTCAAATTTCCTATTGAATAGACAAAAGAGGCACCTCTTCAGAACAGAAGTTTTGTGGACTATCTTTTTATGGCACTTATCCTCAAGATGCTATGTAGGGACCTTAGTGACTTAACCTGCATATTCCATATTCTTCCCTGGGGATCAAGAGCCTAAAATTTAGGATTGCATTCTACACCCATTATTGGGATTTGCAGAGCCTCTTGATGATTGCAATGCCTAATCAAACAGCTGGTACCTGGTTCAAGAGGCAATGCAAAACCACAGGGTTTTTGAAAGAGAAATGTTATACAATCATCATCACAGGGTAAACCAGACTCAAGACAAGGACTTTATCGTTGGCAAAGTGCCAATCAGTTATAGTCTCTTGTGACTGGATGAGGAAAAATAAATCCCAGTAACACACGATTACAATGACATTTTATATTTGAGAATAAGTCATGTTATGCCACACTGAATTAACAGGAAATATTTTAGTGTATTTTATGGCAGCTTCCCAAAAACAAAAATCTATAGGGATCAGCATTAATCTTTTATAGGTTTGCATAAATCGCTACCAAGGTTATTGCAGTTACGCTAATCATAGAACTTTAAGTAGAATGGTAACCGTGGTAGGAAAAAAATTCTTCTCAATTTTCCTTTTTTCGCTTCTCTAGCTCTACTAAACTTCGTAATTATGTCCTGATTTATGATTTTTTCATCATCATAACATGCATCTCAGTATAGGATATGTAATTAGCCTTCAAGAAGCTTTCGGGAATAGATTTGTCTGGATGACTAGTATTTGAAGACATGCTATAAAACAGCAAGTTGAAATTAGATCTACAGAGTAACTGAAGTTCATTCTTTCTCATAGACAGCTAAGTGAATAGCTCATTAAAAATCACTACATTGAGATACTATAAGTAGAATTCACAATGAATGGAATAATCCTTTTTTTTTCTGACTGACCGCCTAAGAATGCCGTATCAAAGGAAAAAAAGCTATTTGGACAGTCAACTGTTTAGCATACTCAACATACCAAGTGTTCATAAATGTGAAAAAATTTCATTTAACAATGTCTGCAAGCAGATTTATTCTGAATGGTTTAGAGACAGTGGAATGTCAGAAAAGCATTTAAGGTTTTTTTTAAAATAATTATTATTCTTATTTAACAAACCAGTAGTACAAGCAAGCCAGTGATTCAAAACCAGAGCCAGTCATATGTCTCAATCCTTGAGTATGCATAGTTATTGTATATGTTGTTAACTTTTGTAACCGTTATAAATTAAGGGAAGAGCATGCGTTTAAAGAACAAGCTGTGCATGCTTTTCTTCTCCTGGGAAAATCAGGTATAGATACTTAATTGCTGATCTTACTATAGAATCATCAGCTAGAACTTGAAAAGTACAGAAATATAGAGTAAGCTGAGCTATATTCCTTTATGACAACAATGTATGTGGTAATATCTTAATTTAAAGAAATTACTCAAAAAATAGGTATAGGTGCAGAAATATAATACAGAATTAAGAAAAGAGGGCAGAAATTGAACCAGTTTATTGCTTTTTTTACATGACAGCTGGTTTTGAAACCTTCCAATTCTGGTCAATTCTAAACAGTTGAAATCAATCTCACATTGGGGTTCTTATGAGATTTTTCTTATATTGTATGAATAATCCTCCCTAAACCCACACACATATGTATATATACATATATATTTAAAAAACAGTTATAAGCTGAACTATTCTGAGCTATTATCTAATCTTACAACACTAGCTCAAGACATCAATTTTTTTTTCTAATAAAACATTGATGTGCCTTATGATGGCAAAAAATAAAAGTTGAAGTTAGAATTCTCAAAATAAGTTGACCCAGCATTGAAAAAATTTATATTTGGAAGATATAACTAATGAAAGATTAGTCAAGGTTCAGTTTTTCAAAAAGTAAGAAATTTTTTCTAAGAAGAAATTGTTATTGCTTATGCTCCATTTCAGTTGCCTCTATTTAGAATTAATATTCTTAGAGAAAGTTTATTTAATCATTTACTTATCAATTCAGTCAATCAAAAGTTTATGTAAGAATTTTTCATAACTATTTTTCAGACCTCATCAAATATATTTTAGAGAGTAATATATTCTTAGCATATAAACTGCATATCAGGTTTTAAAAAATCAACATTTACAAAACACAAATAATGTAATTTTGTAAGTGAAGATTTCAACAACAGCTTTTTTTCAATCGAGCTGTAATGTAAATATACATCAAACAATTTTCCATTTACAGGGAAGCAACAGAAGAAAGAAAAACTGTTGACTTCAACAATAATTACTTATTGCCTCTTGATAGCTAGAAAAGCAGTATATACCCACACAGCATCCTGTGTCAATTATTTATGTGTATATCTTAAAAAAACAAATGCATTTTAAAACAATTAAATGTAATTGGCTTTACCAAACGTGGTGAGAAATTGTACAATTCTGTATTTTAAACCCTGGGCTCCAGAGGAAGCATCGGTGCCCTAGGTTTCATGTTTAGTTAGCCCTTTGGAATGTTAAATAGTCCTTCAAGGGCAAGTTTAAACACTTCTACAGTGGCAATATAGAAAAACAAATTGTTCTAAGATAGGGAGACTTCCAAACTGGAGTCCCCTACTGTTTTGCTCTCCTCCATAGTACCCAACACCACAATAACCTCAGATCCTTTAACATGTCTTATGAGCTTGCCTTGCTGACAGAACTTTAGCTTCATCTCTCCCCCTTTGGAACTAGGTTTAAAAACACAGAAAGCATTTTTGTGGAAAGAAAGGTGGATCAACAAAAAAATCACTTGGAAGCATATTTTAGAGAGCATACACGAGGATGAGTGTGGTATTCTTTAAATATGTGCTGAAGGTAGCCCCTTCTGCAGACAAAGAGTAAGATGGAAGTTGAACATCCAGCAAGTTGAATGGGCTGAAGGAAAAAGCTACAATATTAAGAACTGTCAGAAAGGCCTGAGTCATAAGAAAGGACAGGTAACTCACAGAAGCTTTTCTCTCACTTCTCAATTTGCCTCTTTAAAACTACTGAACGAAAATGTGTGAATAGCATTAGCCAGGACAATCTACAGTGTAAATAGCATGAATCACAAAGATAATCAGACAAAATGAGAAAATCTTTATGCTATGAAGAAGTGTGGAAGCTTCAATGGAATGAACATGCAAAATTCATAACTATTATAAGCTCATAAATATAACTCTAATCTGCATACAGTAAAGGATGCAAATATAAGGGTAGTCGTAACTATAAGGAGTTTGAGTCACATCATTTTTATATAAAAGGAACTCTACCATGTTTTCTGAAATTTGTTTTGTTCATAACGCTTCGCAGCTTAGAATTTTACAACCAGAAATTCTTGTCTTCATTGCATGCATGGACAACAATGGTAAATAAAGTTAGATATACACTTTATTAATCATTATTGATTACCATAAATATTTTATGATCAAATAAATTTTAGCATTCCTGAATAATAATTTCCCCAAATAATTGAAATAAAATGCATCTGACATACACACATTTATAAAATATTAATTTCCCAGATACTTATTAGATTTTGTTACATTTGTCTACATACAGTGATTGAGCAAAAGATTTTAATGTTGCAAAACAAAGTAGTAATCTAAAAGCAGCAAATTTAATATTGTACATGCAATCTCATTTCTGACACTTCTCACTTTATCCTGAGGACTGCATAATAAAAATTAGTATACTACAACATTATTAAAAATTATAGCATACTATAAATGCACAAAGAAGCAGCAATTAAGGTGTAATGGGCAATCTGGAATCTGGCATTTCCTCATTTTGGTGTGCTTTACAACTAATATAATAGTTGCTCCAATGTAATCCCTCCTATGTACTCTTTTAAAGGAAAAAGCAAACAAGCAAACAGTTCCACCCTGGCAAATGAAAGAACCCACTCCAGTTCTTTTTTCTTCTCCACCTCTCATTGGTTTTGTTGGAATATTAAGATACCTTCACGGGCATATGGTGTCTGTGTCAGAGGCAAAGAAGGAGGAAAAAAGAAAGGAAACTATACGCAGGAATAAAATGCCCTGGACATGGGGAAACATCTACTGGGAGTGGGAACGGAGCTTTATTTCTTCTGCAGCCAGTTTTGTCAGGGGTAGGATAAAGCAGAGTTCTGAAGATGGGACAGATTGATTTGTTTTGGCTCCTGCCTCACCCCTTCCAATACAAAGCAGCTCAGAGAGCTCTCAAGCATTCACTCCGGCAGAGAGGCCTGTCTGCCTCCAAATTTTGGTGCAGTATTATTCTGATAGTTGGCCACAGTTCTTCTGTAAGTAAGAAAGGAAATCTCAACATTCAAGTTCATATATCAGCAAAAGATGAAGAGAATTTCACATTACAAAAAATATACCATAGCCTGAAGGGTTTATTTACACCAAATTAAAGATCTGCTACAAACACTGTAAGTGGCACAGCTTCTCAAAGAAAAGAATGTAAGAATCTATTAAAATGGAAAAGGTTATGCCATCTAAGTATTAGGGATGCTAGCAACGCCCCTATTAGCTACCAAGCTATGCTGTGAAGGCTGTAAGAGGATGGAGCACAAGAAATACTGCCATTGTGAACTCTTACTTTCAAAAATTTGTGATTAGGAAAAGCAATCTTTGGGCTAAATTTTCTCATACTAATTCTATGCTAAAAGGTTAAGCTCTTTAAAAGTACTGAATAATGATCTTTGCATGTCTATATAACCTAATTAGCTATGCGAGCACAGCAACAAATAATGATAAATTGGCTTTAAGATTGCATACACATTTTCTCTTCTATGTAACTGAAAATGCCTTAGTTTGGTTTTTAAATTATCACATAACCAAATGGTATGAAAACAGAATTTGACAAATGCATCAAAGTAACTTAACTGTGAATATGGCGCTCTCTGTATGCAAATATACAAGAATGCAAAGTTATTTATATTTGTACAGGTATCTGTGTAACTACAGGTATTTACAATTCAGTAACATATTTTATATATTAATATACATCATATTAAACATAACTAGACACAAAAAAAATCTGATAGACCTGTGTTGTGAAGGTGCTCCACTGTGAGCAGAAGGATTAGCACAGCACATGCAAGCACACTCTGTACCAGCTTTAACTGAGCTGACACAGGTAGTGGAAGTGTCAGCAGGTCTTCAGTTTCTGGCATGAAAGTGTTCATCCAGATTCCCCAGTACTAACCTCAGTAGCTTCCCTGTACTGAACTTCATGCTACAGCAGCATGGAGTTTTATGTGCCTGCTCATGCTGAAATCAGACATATGCCAGGATTACAGAAAAATCCTAAATATGTCAAACAATCTTTAATTAACACCAAGATCTTTGATGATCTGGGTTCAGATGGACACCGATGATTGCATACAGCTCATCTGACTTCTGTAAGGAAAATTAAAATGTGCATGGGCTCAGAAGCCTACATATATGTAGCTCAATAAAAAAGTGTTATTAAAGTATAAAGGCATTGTGAGAGATACAGATAGCTTTCTGTAAGCACAAAAGCATAACTGTGTAATTGATGTAATGTGGCTTTCTTCAACTAGATTCTTTTGCGGAAAAAGAATGAGCACAGGAAAATATCAGGTTCCATGTACCTTCTTACTTTCTTTTTTCATAAAATACTTGTGCAAAAGCCTTACAAATGCAGACTTTGATGGAACTCTATACCCACCACTTAAATCCTGTAAGAGCATCGTAAGTAACAAAGCAAATGTTACTATAAGAGCATTATAGTAAATATTTATTCATCAGCTACATTGAGTATAATTAAAATGTATACTCTGATGCATTTTTACTTAACATGCTGATTTTTCAAAAACAGTCTCAAAACATAATACCATTTTTTATGATTTGTGGAAAAGAGCTCATTCCTTGGCAACATTTGCAGAAAATACAGACAGAAGTTCTGACATTCTAACATTTTGTAATAGAATATTAAGCTTTTCACCTTTAGTTGCATTTTACCTTATCCACAACAGTGAGAGGAAGTTGTGTATATATGATTACTGTTTGCTGAGTGAGGCTGGTGGCTCTATCTACTTCTGAGTTACCATAAAAGCCATCATTACAATTGACAGTATGGAATTATTATTAACAGACAAGCTAAGAACTGAACAACGTAGAAAAACTAACTTCCATCTTTACCCCAAATGGGATTCTTTTCAGTTGCCTGGATAAATATGTTGGTAAAGTGTAACAATTTTCAAGGGCAAGTAAAATACTTAGGTTCAGTCAATCTACAATGCTTGAAAACTTGATTTTTTAAAAAATATTTTCAGATTTGTAGACTTAATTCTTATAAATTAACCTATAATACAGTGCAATGGATCACTAGCTATACATCTGGTTAAATGCAATGATATTTTATAATAGAAACTACAAACTATAGCTTTTTAATCATTATTATTTTACTGATTTGGAGATAAGTTTCAACTTATGTTAGAAATGTGAGCATAACAGTACATTTTAAGATAAAAAATAGTGTTTTGGAGAGATGGGAAAACTAAAAAAGATTCATCACTGGCCTTTCCCCTTACTGAATAACTTTCTGACAACCATGCAACTCCAGAAGTCTATAAGATGTGATCCATTAAACATATGCAAAAAAGATGCTTGATGATTCCATTTTTCTTCTACATATTATTTCAAATGAAATGAAAATATTATTTTCATCTAAATTCTGCCTGATTCAACCACATACACATTTCCTTTATGCAATGTGATCTGATTACCAAAGATAAAGTACTCAATGCGAATCACACACTGTGAAAAACGTTATTCAGTATTTCATAGAACACACTCTCCCTGCAAGAATTTAATAACAGAAGAACACCTTCAGGATGCTAGTTATTATGAGGTAATAACTCAGAGAATTAGTAACACTTGACTTCTGCCATGTAGCTCTAGGGATGCTTTGTTTAATTCATATTCACTGTACCTTGTTGCTCAGTTATGCCCCTGCTCACTTGTAACTAGTTCTTTTGGTCAAAAGCAAGCCAAATGTCTACTGACATTGCAGACTGACTGCAAACTAAGCTACAGAAGATAGAGAAGTTAGTTTTGACACCTATACAATTCCATCATCTTACTATAAGCACTGAAATAATAATGAAAGATGGCTACTATGATTATACGGTGCCAAAGTGCTATACAGAAGACTGCTACCCTTTACACCTTATCAACTCAGACTACCACAAGACTATAACAGAAAGTCAGAACATAATGATAGAAAAATGTAAAGAAAGAGTAAATAAGTCTTCACTTAGGCTAGTTACAAAATAAAAACTGCTTACGAACCTTTTAAACATGTTTTCTCTACTTGTGTTCCAATACCTGACAGATTTTATAAAATACTAATGAAATGTTCAGAAAGATGATGAAAAGCAAAATGCCAACTTCCAAAAGAATAAAATCAACAGAAGCCAAGCCAGTACATGAAGCTTGAAAGGTTACACGTATAAAATAGTAAGCTTACTTTCTTTAAGAATGAGGGAGATACCAGACCACTTTCTGGAGTTAACTTTCTTCCATGGGGTTTAAAAAAGTAGGTCTGGTTTACCTGATGTCTAAAAACTGAATCTTCTAATATCATTGGTTAATTTATTCATCTATTTTTGTTCTAACTGACCAATACAACAGGATATTCAGTCCACATTTATTCTAATACCATAAAATATAATTACAATAATATAGCTAAGTAGCAGCTAGCCATCTGTCTCCCTCCACACAGAAAAGGCAGTGATTAACAAACTTCTTCCAACTTTGATCCTGGAGTTCCAAGTGAAAAATAGCTCATATTCAAAAGGGTACAAAACTCAGAAAGCATTTCAAATAATGCATTGTAATATTTATTAGTGCTGTTAGGATGCTGAAATTTTACTTGTATTACATAAACAGAAAGCTACATAATATAGAAATGTATAGTAAAATTCGTGTGGCCCTGTTAACACTAATTACATTGCTGCTCCTTCTCAGTTCATGGAAATGTAATTTTTTTTTTTAATTGAAATTTTATATAGTAAATACAGAAAGACCTGTATTTACTCCTCCACACTTTCAGGAAGAGTAACAGATCAAGATACACTGATTACAACGCAATAATAGTGACATAAAAAAATTAAGATTTATAGTCTTTATATTCCTCACACTGGGTTAAGATATGCAATTCATCCCTTCAAGAAATGGTGGAGAATGAGATTTTAAAATTATAGAGTTATTTTATATATATAAATTTTATAAAAGAAATATGTCAGTTAATTCTTATTCTCAAGGAACAGAGAGTTGATGTAGAAACGAGTTCATGCATGGACCCATGATCTTGAGATGGAGACATTCATAATTGTGTAGTGTGGCATCTAATGCCATTTGGCAGTCAGTCTACATCCCATTCACTTCAAGTGAATTCCATTAAAAGCTGAGCACAAGGAGGGTGTAAAATGGCGGGCTGCTGGGCCTAAAGGATAGCAGTTAGCTGACCAACTGGTAGGGCGTTACATGAAGCATTCTTCAGGGCTCAATACTGAGCTATTTAATATCTCATTAAGAAGCTGGACTATGGGACAGAATGTATGCTAAGAGCCTTTATGAATGACATAAAATTTGGAGGGGGGCATTCAGAAATATTTTGACAGGCTGGCAAAATGAGTTGACAGGAATTTCACCAAGTTCAGCAATAGTAAATGCAAAGTTCTGCACTGGAACAGTTCAGGCCAGGCACTGACTCAGGCCAGAAGGCAGCTTAGCAGGGAAGATACTGGGGATCCTGTGAACAACAAGGTGAACCGTGTGTACCCTTGTGGCAGAGATGAGGCAACTGCATTCTCTGCTACATCAAGAGTGTTGAGGGAATTCAGCATCCCCCTTTATTTGACGTTTGTGAGACTGTATTTCGAGCACAAGGTCACATTTCAGACTCCCCAGTACAAGACAGACATTGATACACTGGAGCAAGGCTTGTGGAAGGCCACCAATATGAAGAGAGGGCTGAAGTACATAACACGAGGAGAGGTTGAAAGAAACAGTTTGTTCAGCCTTAATAAGAAGAGGAAGCTTAGCAGGAATCTCATTGCTGTCTTCAGTTACCCAGCATGACGGCACAGTAGAGATGAGTCAGATTCTTCCCAGAGATGCACAACAAAAAGAGAAGAGGCAATGGTCAAAAATTGCAATAAAGAAAATTCTGGCCAGACAGTATAAAAACCTTTTTCACAATGAGGGCAAGTCATTGGAACAGGTTATCCAAAGATGATGTAGAATCTCCATCTTGAAGACAATCAAAGGCCACCTATACAAAGCCCTGAGCAGCCTAATGCAATCTGAACATAATCTGAATCTAAATCAGATTTTTTAAACCAACATGAAAAATGAAGTGTTAATGCCCAGGCTGAAAAACTCCTTTTAGTCTGAATGTTCTGTTCAGCTACTACATAGAATCTTTGGGCTGGAAGGGACCTTTTAAGGTCATCTAGTCCAAGTCCCCTGCAATGAGCAGGGACAGCTTCAACCAGATCAGGTTGCTCAGAGCCCCGTCCAACCTGACCTGGAATGTTTCCAGGGATGGGGCATCTACCACCTCTCTGGGCAACCTGTGCCAGTGTCTCACCACCCTCATTGTGAAAAATTTCTTCCTTAGATCTAGTCTAAATCTGACCTCTTTTAGTTTAAAACCATACATAACATAGCTTTTTATTCTTGGGAAAAATGTTCATAAAAATGATTAAAAAAACCAAACCAGCATACGCTTCTACAGAATTCAAATTCTCTGCCAATGACCTAAATTTGGGCAGCTGGGCTTTCAGACTTGGTAACAGCTTTCAGAGTGCTTGCGAACCATTTCCTCTCTGGCACAGCTAAGAGGAAGATATCCATGCTTACTTCATTAAACCTATCAGCAGTGTTTGACACTGAAGATCAGCATGTGCTACTGACTTGCCTGGGAGACTGGCAGAAATGAATCAGTCACCCTAAACTAGATGGGTCAATTCCTATCAGTCAGCTTCAAGACAATTCTGATGGGTGGTTTCTTTCCAGCCCTGAAAGCCTTTATTTGTGCGATGCTACGACGATTGGCTCTACCTCTTGTTTTCTTTAACACAAAACTTTATGAGTGATCTTGAGACAACACACTTCTTCAGTGGCAACAGAAACTAGCAGATTCCTTATTTTATTTCATTCCTGCAAACACAGACGGTCTGCCATCCTAAGGCCCTTGTGAAAAATCTGGATGTATTGTTAAAAAATGTCTGAAATGACAAAGAAAGGTGTGGTACTGTGAAAAAAAATACAATTAGAAGATAAGCAGGGCCAAACATTGCTGAGAGGTTTGATGAGGTACATGTATATCTTCCTCATGGCTGTGCTGGAAAGGAGGTGCTTTATCAGGAACACTAGTGCACTCCGAACGCCATAAGCAAGACTGAAGAGCTGGCCAAAACTAAGTTACATAGGCCCTCCTGATTCTTCACTGAGCTTCAACTGAGCACAAACATTGCCACCAGCCATACATACATACACACCCTCACCATCTTTACTTTCATATTTTCCAGTTGTACATTGATGTTATTATCTACATGTTCCCTTTCAATATGGAATATTGCAAACACTGTAGCTGAGGATGATATGAATGACTCAGAAAATACAGTTTGGTATATCATTCTCAAGCTCTTAATATCATACTTCAAAAAATTAAGAGTTTAAAGGTTATGCAAGCATATTTTAGTTTTAAACAACTAAATACAAGGCCTTCCATACTAAGCACCTAGAGTTCTGCTTAGCAGGTTCATTTAAATCTTAAAAAAACCCTCACTTAAGTGAAGACGGGAAGATTTTGTCTTTTTTACATTCTGTTAAAGTTTTCGTATACAAATTCTGAAAATATCAAAACTTCTACTACTCAAGTTTTTAGCAAAAGCATGATTTTTTTTTCAGGTCAAGGAGTTATATTTTAATAGCTGAATTTTGGTTGCAGCACAGAGACAGTAAATCATACGGTCTTGAGAAAATAAAAAGCATAAATACAGGGCTCATAGCAGCAAAAAAAAATAAAGGCTTGCTGATATTTGTTCCATACTCTATATTCTTCATAGTCAAAGTCCTCAGCTAACAGTTTCTTTTCAATTTTTGGTAGCCCACAGAAAGCATAGCTAGTCATTAAAAAGTAATGTTTTAATGTAGGTTGTGAATCTATTTAGAACCCTAAATAAAAATAATTATATACTCTGAGAAAATATTAAGTATCCAAAACAAATTTCTATGCTAGAAGTAAAATTCTGGCTTCTTGAGAACTATAAAAAGTACCATAGCTTTCACCAAGACATTTCATCTAGCACCCTACAATGACTTAAGGTGTCACTAAATATTTATGTTCCATAAGTCTACTAACTGAACTCACAGATCACTGAATAAATGCTTTTTTTAAAAGAAACAAAATGGATTTTGAACCACGTGGTAAGAGTTTATTATCCCATAATACAATCTTACTTCTATCATTCACACCATTTTATCTCTAAAACAAAGTATGTTTTCTGGTGGTAATTTTCAATAAAATGCCTATTCTTGGAAGAATTCCTTTTATTACTCCTCCCAAGATGCAGTATTGTACATAAGAGCTGGGAATTAAGTGGTGCTTCCATGTTATAAATTGCTCTTCACTTACATAAGTAGCAAAACCACTTCACAGGTTTACTCATATAGATTACATAAATTACAAAACCGTATTTTATCTTAATGAACATTGATAAAACTCTTTTTGTCTTATTCTCAGTCACATGTGAACACAATATTTGGTTATACACTAAGCAATTGTTTCCTCCATGCCTTCTATTTTTATCTACCACTTCATTCTATTTTATTTATAAGAATGTGTTGTTGCAAGGCTGGTTTTCATTAATGCTACACAAATGTTTTGTATAATAAACTCTTCAATATACATTAGAATGTTTAGTATTACTGGTGGCTTTGCAGTTGCAGTCCTTGACTGTGGCTTTGCAAACTAAAAGTGTTACCATGATTACTAGCTTCCTGTGTTTACAAATGTATGTTATCAGATGACATTTAGTAAAGTTTGAGAAATGTTTCTTAAATAAGTAATACTTTTTCATTAAATTAATGTTTCTAGCACATTAAAATCAGGAGGTTAAACAATAGGACCCAATAAACAACAATATACTTACTGGTTAATTACAAAACTTAGTAACAGACTCTTTAACCTTTAGTCATGTGGAATAACACCTACAGGCTAAACATGGAAGCCAGAAAGGTAGCCTGAGGTTTCTCCTCTGTCACTGCAGGAAAAGAATTTCTACTTTCTACTCAAGTGACAAAAAGGATCTGCTTCAGATATTCTGATTCCACAAGAAGTTCTGTATCGTGCTGCTGATGCACCCTGCTGTCAACTTTGGTGATACCACCAGTCACTTCACTGGAAAACCACTGAAGTAACAAGTGTTCTTGTTGCAAAACTGAAGTCTAGGGTCTGACAGAGAGAGCAATAAAATTATGTAATTCAGGTATTAACTGTTCAGACATTTTGGTTCATCTTCAAGCAATGGCTTCTGATTGAAAGGAACTCAATCTTTTTCTTGCTAGTATGATTCACTTGTGATATTGCAATAGTTCAATTCTATTTAGTCCCTTTGTTATCTCATTTCTTTTCTGCTGAACGGAAAGAATGTACATGGGTACCTTTTCTAAAACAGCTTCATAAGGAAACAAGGCTTATACATCCATGCTGTGTGTATACTTGCCTGCCTTCATTCCTAAAGAATCTCTATCCATTGGTCGTTTTCAACTGAATTTGAGAAAAAGGAAGATTTCAAGCATAAACATTTGCCTTCATGTTTTATGGAAATATCGGAGAACAGAGAAGAGTGCTCCAATCAAGAGGCTTGACTCTGATGTTATTAGTCACGAAATACCTTATTAAATATGATCAGGAAAAGCTTAATTTTGATACTAATCAACTGCAGGGTATCAGGCTTTGTTAGTTTGGATGCTTATTGAAGTAGTTGGTGCAGTGGTTTATTTTTTCTTTGTGTTTTTTTCATGTAGTAGCATAATCTTCCAGTGGCTAGGCTGCAAATGTTACACAGCTTTAGAGAATCCTTTTAAAAACACAAGAACCATGGCATATTTACAAGGGTCTCCCTTAAAAACACATCTTATTTCCTTTCTTTGGAAAATCATGATCCAAAATGACCATTTTAATCAGACAATTTGTAACTTGCAAGAAAAGAAGATGCTGTAATAGCTCCTTCAGTAGGTGCCTTGTGAACTACTCTGTCTCTGAGAGTAGGTCTATGAGACCCTGAAGTAAACTCATCCAAAGTTGACATTGACATCTAAAGCAGTCAATTAAGACAGGTATGAAGAAAATAATGAAACAGACTGGAGAAAGAAAGAAAAAAGAAATCTGAAAATAAAGGCCAAAGGAGGCAGTACTGGATACTACAGAGGATGACAGACTCCACCCATAGTGAACATATTAAACTAAGTGGAACTTCTTTAAATCTCCCACTAGTTAATAATCAATATTTACATTATAGTATTTTCTAGATACCTAGTCAAAGACTGTCGTCCCATAGAGTTATGCACGATACAAACCCAAAGTAAAAAAAACGGTCTAACCGTTGAACACCAGCCCCCAACATCAGGGCAATTCTAAGAGTCTAAATTAGGCTCTGAATGCAGGCTCCTTCAACTGTTGGTGAAGAGAATGAGACACTTCAGCAATTTAAAAGATGAAGTGCTGGGGGAGATGCCGAATACCTACAGGATGCTGAATAAAGGGATGTATGTGAATTTCCATTCCTCTTTGGAGTTCAGTCACTTGAATCAAGACTATAAAAGTGATATATCTGCCTACTGAAAATGCAGACCATGACATTTTTTTCTGAAGACTAAAACCTGCTTTCAGGAAGGTCCCCTTAAATAGTATCTCCATCTTCTTCACTTTTATTTAGGAGTTACAATACAAGCTCAGGAAGTGGTGACTTTGTTCATTTCTCTTTCCAGTTCACAAAATTTCTAGTCTACAACTTTCACTTCCCAGTGGTATATCCTGATAATCCAACTGCAAAACTATCTTTGCCTAGTAGGCCACACAAGAGTTAAGAATACAAGACTTAAGGCTTTAGAAGAACTTCTAGCACAAGGGAGTTTACCTCCAGTCTGCTGGGAAGAGTATTCAGTTAGGAGTCAGCCGATATGCATTTAGACTCTTTAAAGTATGAAGACTAACCTGTGACTTCAAGCACAAAAGGTCATGTGCACATCTCAGCTAGAGCTGCTTTCAGAGGAACTTTTTTGGTAATCAGAACAAACATTTTGCTTGTATTTTACGTGTTGAGAAGTGTTTAGCCATGTAGCTGGCTAAACATTGGTGCTAAACAGGTCATTAGGCAAGCTTTTTTGTTATCAATGTTAAAAGAGTATTAACTTAAAACTAGTAAAAATTAAGAATATTTAATATTGTTAAAGAACAAGAACTCATAGTGTTCCACTTACCAGAAGCAAAAGAACAAATAGGATAAAATGTGGGGAAAAATCACCTAAATCCTATTTAAGGATGACCTGATAAACAGCTTAAGTAATATCAAACAGGGGAAAAAATCTGGAGTTAACTCTAGATTTGTTAGTGGCAATTTAGTGATTACCTCTGCAAATGTATTTTAATATATACACACTTTATATCCTGATACACACTTTTTTATTACTGTCTAATGGAACATTGTATAGAGGAACATATGGAGGAAGAATTGTTCTATTGCTACTAAAAGGCCACTTGTTTTCTCACTTAAACTGAAAAAAAATTTCCATTCCATCTGGTGACAGGGAAAAGGAAAAATGACAATCCAAACAGAAACAACCCTGTTAAAAAAACAGTAATTTCCTCAACAAAATTTATATCCAAAGCCCTGAATGTTGTATACTATTGGCAGGCACAGCATTGTCAATGGTTGACACACAGTTAACACTTCTCTTAAAGATTCCTGTAAGATAACAGTAGACCAAAGAGTTTGTGAAATTTCATGCAAGCTTAAATGTGTAACTCACCGATTTCCACTGACACAATTGAACTTATTTTGCTTTTTTAAAGTGCTGGATTTTATAGAATTTTAGTGAACTGCCTGAATTCTTCATACTGGATGAACAATTGGATGACCAAAAGCCTTCAGAGACTATCAAATAAAATATTAAGACCTGATTGTTGTCCTGAATAATAATCTTGTAACACATGCTAAATATGTCCAAAGGCATACTAGAAGCTCATAAAACAATAATGACTTAAACAGATTTTAAGTAGCAGTCTGAAGCATGCTAAAACTTTACTTCTGTGGATTTTTAAAAATAGTATCTCTCTGTAAGTGGTTGTCTGACTCTAAAATATTTACACAGTGAAATTTGAATATTTTGTGGTAATTATATATAGGTCTGGACTGCAAATTTCTAATGGTGTTGCATTGGCTAATTTAAGCATTGGCATAATTTACAGATATAATGGACTCTCTGACACCACAATTACCTTCAGGTTGTATTTCTAAAAACATATCTTTGAGCTCAACTAGAAGTTACACATTTCATGCAGAAATCACTTTCTGAATTTGACGGACAGAGGAGATACTACGCAGGAGACCAAATCAATTTGTATTAATTGTCCCTCTGACTGTAAACTATTAATTTAAAACCTGACAAAATAAACGAAAGGCACACAAATTAGAAGGGCATGAGATGCGTTAGTAAAACACTGTCTAAAAGATGTAAAAAAAAAGAGCTAATACACATACACTTCCTGTGAAAAATATTTTTTGAGTCATAACTGACAGACCTGCAATTTAAAAGTATAACAAGCTCTTGTCTTCGAGGTTTTTTTACAGTAAAAATTATTATCTAGGGCATTCTAATAAGGTCTGGGAATACGCTTTTTAAGCACATTTTCTAAAAGGTTTCTAGCCATGTGGAACTGCCCTTCCCCCCAAAAAAACCCACCTGTTGAACATCATTGCAAGAGAAATCCACTGATACAAAAAAAATTATACATCTGGAGGATAAGTAAAGAAAGAAAAAAAGTGAGCATGGAGCAGTAGGTAAGAGTGCAGAGATATCAATAGACCTGCTTTAGGAAGTAAGAATGTATGTTTTCAAGTTCTGGGGGGAGGGGAAAAAATGTTTATCAAATTCTGGCTGCCAGTGTCAGTAAAGCACGCATGCACCTTTGCCTAAATAGTTTTAGCTAAGAAGATATCCAATACAAAATACTAATGTCACGTTAATCATTAGCAACAGTACAGTAAGAAAAGCCAGGGCATAATTTGTTTTTTAATAAAGATTTAAATATAGACCACCAGCCTTTTCTAAATAAATATACAATGATTAGTCTTGAAACAAGAAACTTGGATCATAAAATACCCCTAATTTTATGCAATGAGACTTACAATTAAAAGAAACTAATTCAAAGCTTTTAGATTTTTTAGAACACCTCTAAAATATTATTATAAAACGGGGGCTGTGGTGGTGGCACATATACTCAGTTGTAGGTTTTATTACTCCCTTCAAATCACATCTTCAGAAAAGCTGCAAAACTGTTAAAGCAAAAACTCTCAAATGCCTTTTTCCTTTTTCTTCCCCCAGTTCGAGAGTCACTTAATCATCACTAATTTGTCTGACCTTAGTAGTAGCAGAGCCATGGAGTGGCCACAAACCACCCTCTTATGGAAGAAGAGGTGGAATCATGGGAAAACTTGGGTTGGAAAGGACGTCAGGAAGTCTCCAGTCCAATCTCTTTCTCCAAGCAGGATTATCTCTGAGATCAGACCAGGTTGCTCAGGGCTTTTTCCATTTGGGTCTTGAAAACCTCCAAGGAGACTGCACAACTCTGGGAAACCTGATGCACTGCTTGACTATCCTCACGATGAAAAAGCTTTTCACCATCCTGAGCACCGTGTTTCAAGTCACATCTTCTGTCCTCCCATCATTCACTAGTGAACAGACCGGCTCTGTCTTCCTGACAGCCTTCTCATAGCTATTGGGCCATTAGGTCTGTTAGGACCTAATACCATTAGGTACTCTGGTAGCTTTCTCTACTCCAGGATGAAAAAAATACAGTTCCTTCAGCTTCTCCTCATGGAACACGTGCTCCAGAAACCCATCTTGATGGCTCTTCACTGAGCTCACTCCAGGTATCCTATAGCATCCCCAGTCAATTAACAGGGGTAAGACTAAGATAAAGGCTGAAGCCTACATAGAGGACAGGATTTTTCTTAGCTGGAATGAATGATATCAAGTTGAAAAAAAGAATATGTACATATGTTCTTTGGAAACTGTTCTGACAGTTTCTCAGAGTGCTGAGAAGAGTGTATAGCAGATGCTTTCTAACTAATTTCTTTCACATTTTCTATTGGCTAGCTCTAGAGGTGTGTGCAGTGGCATGTGGGAAATACTGACTTTAGATAATTACCTATTCAGCAAGCTGATAGCTTACAATCTTCTCCTGAGACTATTGTTATTAACTATTTTCTAATACTTTGTTCTGAATTCCTACACTTACAGTCAGACATCTGAAAACTGAAAAATGCCCACGTCATTCGGTGAAACACTAGATGAAGATAGATATTTAAATCACTGCAGGAATTTAACTTGTATGAAATCTGTAAATACATAAGATCTTTTCTCTCATATACTTAAAAAAACTTAGTCTGACATTTGCTCTTTTATGTTAGTTTCAGTTTGCAAAGTTTAAAAGTTTCATTCCAATGCAAGAATTGACAGAATTTGACAACTACCTCTGTAATTGTCTCCAATTAGAATATTTTATTCATTAGTTCATAAAAACTGATCAGTAGAGGAGTCTTGAAACATCACTGTCATACTGTTTTAAAATCAATTTACATTTACCTCCTCTAGGTATGAAATTTAAAATCTTCCAAGGTCTTTTTATATGTGAAATACTGTGAATCAAATGAACTGATTTAAGACAATAAGAAATGTCAATCAAACACATGAAATGGAGTCTAACTGATTTTAAAAAAAATCTATTAATTTTTTAACCCATTAAAAAAGATTTACTGGAGATTCAAGTGTGTAACAGATTTTCATAAAGAAAACAGCATGATTTCTTCATACTTGAGGATATTAAACAAATCTTATCATCTTAGTGCTGGAACTACGAATGATATTAACCTTTCCCCATATTTGCAAAAATTAAGGGCTGATTTGAAAGTATTTTAAAATAACAAGAGCAGTATGATTAAGCCATGTAAGTTATAGCTGGAAAACATGAAATATATGAAATAAGGCTTTTAGAAGACATTATGGTCTTAAGCATTGGTATTTTTCCTGTGCATTCTGCTTTTACATTCTACTATCTATGCGGTCATCACAGTAAAAACAAGCATGGAATTGGAAAGTAACATAACTTTATGAGGGGAAATAAAAACCTCCTTGTGTTGAAGCTTTTCATGTTTGGAACTAATGCAACTGAAGAGCCTCATCAATTCAGTTGCTTTACTATGTGTATTGACACAAAGGAGGAGGTACAAATATGCAGCAGAAGCAGGCAGGACTGTAGCAGCCACAACTTTTGTTAGCTTACGCTATTACAGAACTGTCACGTCTGCACTGCTGGGAAAAAAAACGCTGAGCTGCACAGCCATTCAAAAGTTTACACTGCACAAAGAATACACATCCAGGGATGAAAACCACACGTTTCAACTGTGGTGCAAGTTTGTGCTGCTTTAAGTGCTTGTGGAATTACTCTGCTAGAACTCAAGTTTCATACCCGGTTTTAAATGAATTAAGACCACGATGTTGCCAAGACGGACACTCCCACCCACCCAGCTTGTGCTGACAACATATTCCTGTTTCCCCTCCTCCTTGCATATAACAGCTGTTAGAGCTGATCCAACCTGCTCTGTAGTTGCAAGAAACACCAATGTAAATGCAAAAGGGGAAATGGAAGCATGCAGTCAGGACAGGGAGGAGGGCAGGACAGACGAACCTTGTTGGCAGCAGGAGCTTTGCTTGCCTCAGTCCCAAAGACTGCAGTTTGACACTGTCAGCTTTAACAGGCTGGAGTATTTTTCAGCAGGATCAGTTCCCTGATGAGCCAACATTGTACAAATGCAGGCACAATACGGGGCAGCAGTAATAAACAGCCTGAAACAGGAAGAAGATAGTACTGCCTTCCAGAGCACTGACAGTTTAAATTGACTCACAGTCACTTGAGTCACAGTCAATTGACTCAAGTTCACTAAAGTATACTCGTAGATTGTACAAAATCGCTATTGTTAAACTGGAGCAGTTCCTCCAAGTTGGACGTACTACTGCCCAATAAACATTTATCAAAACATTCCTTTAACTTGACATCTATTTGCCCCAAAACATACCGCCTTTTCCAATAAATTTGCTTTTATAATAGAAAAGTAAATATTTTTTCTTGTGAAAAAATGCTTTCCTATAGCCTTAAAATCAGATCAGAAAGTGTTATGGCTACAAGGTAAATAACAAAAGTAGTTTTAGTTACACAGTGTGGATGAATATAAACAGAATATCAAATCACAAGTTTCAAAATGTAAGCAAATCACATTATTTTGATGGTTAAAATGAAACCCTTGCAATGAGTTATTATCAAAGGGTAAAGGGTAAGAAAGTCCTTCACAACACACATTACTGATAATGGCTTGAAAGAGGAGTTTAAACAACAAAGATTGAGAACTCATTCCAATACATACAGACTGTAGACTCCTAAATGAGGAAGACAGGAATGAAAATCCAGAACTGCAATCCACATAACCTTTTTTTCTGCTTATAAGCAATTACACTTCTTGTAAGAGATGGGAGCTGTGCTTCTGCACATAGCTAAGACTCTCCCAGATTGAATAGCTCTGCTTTGGTTTTTGAAATCCAAGAACAAAACAATTCTTAGCATCACTCCCCTTCTAAGGTCATCTAGTAGACATTCTCTTT
This sequence comes from Phaethon lepturus, assembly GCF_000687285.1. Taxonomy (NCBI): domain Eukaryota; kingdom Metazoa; phylum Chordata; class Aves; order Phaethontiformes; family Phaethontidae; genus Phaethon; species Phaethon lepturus. The sequence continues at coordinate 3,941 of NW_010554018.1, read as the reverse complement.
TTATCCCTTATGCACAGGCTGGATGTGGCCCATTAGTAGCAGCAGCTTTTGACTGATTTCATGGAACACAGATGGATATAATAGTGGTATTTCCTACATAAGACCTACTAGCTTACATGCTAAGCCAGGAAGAAAATCCGAATTCAGTACCCTGGCCAGAGGAGTTCAAATTCACAGGCTGCAAGAAGAGTATTTCAATTTACCTGGCAATACTTGTTACTGAAGGAGGTCCTGTAGAAGAACCTGCTGAAGCTCTGCAGTTTTGTAGTAAGCAATTCAACATTCAGGAAAAACAGAAAAAAAACCCACCACCCTTTCATAGCTTTATTGGCTCAGCACTCCGGAGGGGATGTCTTAAGTTCCAATTCTACCCCAAAATCATTGGAACCATTCTAGCAAGCAGTGATGGACATAAAATCCCCAAAACCAAAGCTTCCAAAAACTCCTGCATCAATGATATATGCACTAAAATACATTGTCTAGTGAGTTTCCTACCTTGACGCTTTCTAGCCCTATAAATCCTAACTCTTTGCAGCACAGTAACAGCACTTTGAAAGGACATGTGGAGACTTTTTCCTCTGCAATATTTTTCACCTCAGTGATCTTGTAACTTGTTGGTTAAGAATCTTTTAAAAGTTGGGAGGTAGATTGGAATACCCTTTTTACAGTTCCCTTTAAGGAATAAAATGAATCCTCTCCTTGAAACAGTGCTTTTACCCACTAGTTTATTACAGAAAAGAGGGGCATTAACACTTTATTATCTCATGTACAGTTGCACAAAATAGGAAAAATAACCATTTGGAGAGGATCAGAAGCGAAGAGAGGTATCCTCCTGCTGTCTACATTCATGTACAGCCACTTTTCTACTTGGTAGTCTGTATATTAATTTTTAGTTATATTCGTAGTTCTAGCTTTGCAGTACATGTAAAGTATGAGCACATAACCTGGATTTCTTGATTCCACTTGGAGGACAAAACAATGAAAATATTAATGTCACAGTATCTAGCTTTTTAGTGTAGAAGACCTTTACTGGGTCTTGCTCTTAATCTAAACTGCTATATAAATTAACAGTTTTGGAATAACATAAAAGAAAACACAGTTTCTTCAGTTCATTTTTTTTGGTGAATATTTATTAAGTAATATATTTCAAGAAGTAAATTTTAGATTTAGCCAGAGCTGAGAAAAGTCTTGAATATTGTATGTACTTAATTTCTGTAGTTACTGCTGGCTATGAAAGCAGACTTGGGAAGAAAACTTTACCCAGCAACTTTCATGAAAAATAGCTTAGCAAAATTCTCTTTGCACAAGCAACATCAAAGAAATCTGGAACCTTTACTCCAATATTTACAGCTACATATGCATAACGGCAATCTGTTAGACTCCATGTTAAGAGTTTAAGACTCACTGCATGTTTGCACCAAAGGCTATTAATCTGTACATAGTTGTTTGACCTGGAGGTACTGAACATGATGCTGACAGCCCTGTGCTTTGTCATGCTGTTAACAAAAAGAATTACCATGTCTTAACTATATTTGCCTGCTGTGCTTTCAACCCTCCAGTCAACTCCTAAGGCTTCCATGAGAACTTCATCAGTGATAAATCTGAAGCTCCATTTAACCAGCTGGAAAAGAGAAAAGGGACACCCACTTCTGCACAGAGTGGCATGAGATATTCCTTACTCTGTCCCGATTTTTTGCACACTGACCCCCAGGAAAGGATTCCAGTGGCTGCCTGTCCTGACTCAGAGCTTTTACAAAATACAGGCCTGGCACTATGAATCTCCCAGGACGTCTAACAGTTTTACTGCTTCCTACCCAGTTATGAGCAGAACCTGTGGAGTGCGTCAGAACACTGTTAATGCTACCTCTGACAGGGTGTCCAGGGCACAGGCAGGGCAACAACAAAACAAGTTGCCCAGAGAGGTCAGGGAATCTCTGATGTTTGAGAGTTTCACAGCTTAGCTAGGGAAACTCATGATTGACCTGATCTAGTGCTAGTGATGGGCCCACTTAAAATGGGAAGTTGGGCTAGATGATCTCCAGAAGTCCATGCCAAAAAAACACCATTTCTATGATTCAATGAGTAGTTCCAAAAGCAGTAGATTTACCTGTTTGCTGTTGCTTAATGACCGTACCACATGACTTAACATTCTGTTACTGTTTAGGAAGTTAGAATTGCAGCCATAGAAGTTAAAACTCTACAAATATTTAAAAGAAAACTTAATGATTAAACTCATAGCTAGTTATGTTCACAAGTCAAAGCTCCTTTTTAAAAATTAAATATGTATTTCTCAAACTCCACTGACACTGCTGATTCTTCTACACAAAATCAAGCGTCTTTTACATATCAAGGTGTAAACAAATATGTGCAAATATCCATGATGTGAATTTTGTCCAAAGAAGAGGAAACATCTTTTAAAAATTAATCCTTAAACTCACTGAAGTGTTATAGTCTATTCCACATATCTCTAGAATTAAAAACAAACAAACCAAACAATCTTTAAAACAAAGGGTTTTTTTTGTTGTTTTAGTCTTGTATTTTTCACACTAAGATGAAACATGTTTTAGTTTTACTAATAAGGAGAAAGTTTTTAATGTTCACAATTTCTACTCCATTTAAAATTTGTTTAAAGGTGGATTTGTTTGGGTTTTTAGGAGGATGTTCTTACAGGTAACAAGTCCAGAGAGGCTGCTCCAGGAAGACTATTTCAGCAAAACAAGTGAAATAACATACTTCATAACTGTTGTCAGAAGACTACATAGAATCTAAAAAGCCTTGAGAACACCAGACTTTGCTATCACCTTGCACTGTGTCCAAATAAAGAAAAATACAGTTCAGGAGTTTAAGCACAGATGGTGCTCATATTAGCTCATCCACTTACACGTTGAACATTTGCATTCTGTAGTAGCTGAAGCTTTTTTTACTCCTAAAATCTGATAAAAGTAGACAAATAAAACAATATAAAGCAATTTGAAAGGCCTTTATCCTAGTATTTTCACTTACATACTTCTAAATTCCCTAGAAATTGGAACTGTTACTGAAAGTGATGCTTGCTGGGTCAACCCCTCTTAGTCTTTGAACTATGAATTGGAGAACTAATGTTTGTTTCCAGTTTAGTATTCTCCTACACTGTGTGGAAGCTTTTTATTATTATTCAAGCTTATTTTAAAAATGAATGTATTTTTCAGATCTTTGCCATCCTATGTGACATTCACATTGAATTTATATCACACTGTGCCCGTATATGAAAAAACTTGCAAATAGTACCACAGTATCATTTGACAGCATTTTGCTAAATGTGAGGTAGTAAGCCTTGCACACAATTTTATAGCCTGACAGTTTAATAGAACGTGCACTGCCAACACAAAAAGATACAGCAAAATTGTGGCAGCAAAGCAATACGCTTGGAGGCGAAGCATCACAATTTCCACAGGCACAGACAGTTACCTTATGATAATACCTTCTATAAAGCCTGAAGGTAACTTCAGCAACCAGCAAACTCCAGATAAAGTTTTAGCAACTCACACGCTTTCCTGATATGCTTTACCCTCAGCTCTAACTTGCTATATTGCCTGGACACGCAAGAATAAATTAATTAACATCATTTCTATACTAGCAGCAAACATACCACAGTGTTTTTCATCATGGCTTTAACAGTGAATCCATCGGAGACCTGCTGCTTGCTTTTCTTCGCGTGCCCCAGTGGCTCCTGCTGCTGGGGGCACCTATCACCTACAGGCTTTGAGGGGCTTGGGCCCGCTTTCTCCACCACCATCTCCCCACCAGCGTCCGTGACGGACAAGAGGCAAAATACAGACTGGAAAAACACAAACTGACATAAACGCCGCGCCCTCAGTAAGTTAGAAAAAGCAGCAGGTGTGTTGCCTCTGTTCCCTTCCCACCAGCGACAACCCCCCCCACACCCTACCCGCGCCTCGCCT